>NC_042969.1:81113393-81152701 GCF_901001165.1 Salmo trutta
GCTAGAAGCCTGTTGGTTTCAGACTAAGGAAGTGGATGGCTGCAAATTTTCTACTTTTAAACTCGGACAAAACAGAGATGCTTGTCCTAGGTCCAAGAAACAAAGAGATCTTCTGTTGAATCTGACAATTAATCTGGATGGTTGTACAGTCGTCTCAAATAAAACTGTGAAGGACCTCGGCGTTACTCTGGACCCTGATCTCTCTTTGAAGAACATATCAAGACTGCTTCAAGGACAGCTTTTTTCCATCTACGTAACATTGCAAAAATCAGAAACTTTCTGTCCAAAAATGACGCAGAAAAATTAATCCATGCTTTTGTTACTTCTAGGCTCGACTACTGCAATGCTCTACTTTCCGGCTACCCGGATAAAGCACTAAACAAACTTCAGTTAGTGCTAAATACGGCTGCTAGAATCCTGACTAGAACCAAAAAATTTGATCATATTACTCCAGTGCTAGCTTCCCTACACTGGCTTCCTGTTAAGGCAAGGGCTGATTTCAAGGTTTTACTGCTAACCTACAAAGCATTACATGGGCTTGCTCCTACCTATCTTTCCGATTTGGTCCTGCCGTACATACCTACACGTACGCTACGGTCACAAGACGCAGGCCTCCTAATTGTCCCTCGAATTTCTAAGCAAACGGCTGGAGGTAGGGCTTTCTCCTATAGAGCTCCATTTTTATGGAATGGTCTGCCTACCCATGTGAGAGACGCAGACTCAGTCTCAACCTTTAAGTCTTTACTGAAGACTTATCTCTTCAGTAGGTCCTATGATTAAGTATAGTCTGGCCCAGGAGTGTGAAGGTGAACGGAAAGGCTGGAGCAACGAACCGCCCTTGCTGTCTCTGCCTTGTCGGTTCCCCTCTTCCCACTGGGATTCTCTGCCTCTAACCCTTTTACAGGGGCTGAGTCACTGACTTACTGGTGTTCTTCCATGCCGTCCATGGGAGGGGTGCGTCACTTGAGTAGGTTGAGCCACTGACGTGGTCTTCCTGTCTGGGTTGGCGCCCCCCCTTGGGTTGTGCTGTGGCGGACATCTTTGTGGGCTATACTCGGCCTTGTCTTCGGACGGTAAGTTGGTGGTTGTAGATATCCCTCTAGTGGTGTGGGGGCTGTGCTTTGGCAAAGTGGGTGGGGTTATATCCTGCCTGTTTGGCCCTGTCCGGGGGTATCATCGGATGGGGCCACAGTGTCTTCTGATCCCTCCTGTCTCAGCCTCCAGTATTATGCTGCAGTAGTTTATGTGTCGGGGGGCTAGGGTCAGTCTGTTACATCTGGAGTATTCTCTTGTCTTATCCGGTGTCCTGTGTGAATGTAAATATGCTCTCTCTATTTCTCTCTTTCTTTCTTTCTCTCGGAGGACCTGAGCCCTAGGACTACCTGGCATGATGACTCCTTGCTGTCCCCAGTCCACCTGGCCATGCTGCTGCTCCAGTTTCAACTGTTCTGCCTGCGGCTACGGAACCCTGACCTGTTCACCGGACGTGCTTGTTGCACCCTCGACAATTACTATGATTATTATTATTTGACCATGCTGGTCATTTACGAACATTTTAACATCTTGACCATGTTCTGTTATAATATCCACCCGGCACAGCCAGAAGAGGACTGGCCACCCCTCATAGCCTGGTTCCTCTCTAGGTTTCTTCCTAGGTTTTTGGCCTTTCTCAGGAGTTTTTCCTAGGGAGTTTTTTTCCCAGCCACCGTGCTTCTTTCACATGCATTGCTTGCTGTTTGGGGTTTTAGGCTGGGTTTCTGTACAGCACTTTGAGATTTCAGCTGATGTACGAAGGGCTATATAAATAAATTTGATTTGATTTTTGATTTGATGTGTCTGGTCCAGTCTGTTTAACACAGTCTCAGTGTTGTGATGTGTCTGGCCCAGTCTGTTTAACACAGTCTCAGTGTTGTGATGTGTCTGGCCCAGTCTGTTTAACACAGTCTCAGTGTTGTGATGTGTCTGGTCCAGTCTGTTTAACACAGTCTCAGTGTTGTGATGTGTCTGGTCCAGTCTGTTTAACACAGTCTCAGTGTTGTGATGTGTCTGGTCCAGTCTGTTTAACACAGTCTCAGTGTTGTGATGTGTCTGGTCCAGTCTGTTTAACACAGTCTCAGTGTTGTGATGTGTCTGGTCCAGTCTGTTTAACACAGTCTCAGTGTTGTGATGTGTCTGGTCCAGTCTGTTTAACACAGTCTCAGTGTTGTGATGTGTCTGGTCCAGTCTGTTTAACACAGTCTCAGTGTTGTGATGTGTCTGGTCCAGTCTGTTTAACACAGTCTCAGTGTTGTGATGTGTCTGGTCCAGTCTTAGAGTCACTGTGTATTTCTCTGAGAGGGAGGAAGAGACTCACCAATTAAAGCAAGCAGCAACAGAAACAAACCTCACTTCCCCTCCACCTCACTCACCCTCCCTCCACCACACTCACCTTCCCCTCCACCTCACTCACCCTCCCCTCCACCACACTCACCTTCCCCTCCACCACACTCACCTTCCCCTCCACCTCACTCACCTTCCCCCTCCACCTCACTCACCCTCCCCTCCACCACACACTCACCCTCCCCTCCACCACACACTCACCCTCCCCTCCACCACACTCACCCTCCCCTCCACCACACTCACCTTCCCCTCCACCACACACTCACCTTCCCCTCCACCTCACTCACCTTCCCCTCCACCACACACTCACCTTCCCCTCCACCACACACTCACCCTCCCCTCCACCACACACTCACCTTCCCCTCCACCACACTCACACCCTCCCCTCCACCACACTCACCTTCCTCTCCACCTCACACTCACCCTCCCCTCCACCTCACACTCACCCTCCCCTCCACCACACACTCACCCTCCCCCTCCACCACACTCACCCTCCCCTCCACCACACACTCACCCTCCCCTCCACCTCACTCACCTTCCCCTCCACCACACTCACCTTCCCCTCCACCTCACTCACCTTCCCCTCCACCTCACTCACCTTCCCCTCCACCACACTCACCTTCCCCTCCACCACACACTCACCTTCCTCTCCACCTCACACACCTTCCCCTCCACCTCACTCACCTTCCCCTCCACCTCACTCACCTTCCCCTCCACCACACTCACCTTCCCCTCCACCACACTCACCTTCCCCTCCACCTCACTCACCTTCCCCTCCACCTCACACTCACCTTCCCCTCCACCTCACTCACCTTCCCCTCCACCACACTCACCCTCCCCTCCACCACACTCACCCTCCCCCTCCACCACACACTCACCTTCCCCTCCACCACACACCCACCTTCCCCTCCACCTCACACTCACCTTCCCCTCCACCTCACTCACCCTCCCTCCACCACACTCACCTTCCCCTCCACCACACACTCACCTTCCCCTCCACCACACACCCACCTTCCCCTCCACCTCACACTCACCTTCCCCTCCACCTCACTCACCCTCCCCTCCACCTCACTCACCTTCCCCTCCACCACACTCACCCTCCCCTCCACCACACACTCACCCTCCCCTCCACCACACTCACCCTCCCCTCCACCACACACTCACCCTCCCCTCCACCACACTCACCCTCCCCTCCACCACACACTCACCTTCCCCTCCACCACACTCACCCTCCCCTCCACCACACTCACCCTCCCCTCCACCACACACTCACCCTCCCCTCCACCACACTCACCTTCCCCTCCACCACACACTCACCTTCCCCTCCACCTCATTCACCTTCCCCTCCACCTCACTCACCCTCCCTTCCACCTCACTCACCTTCCCCTCCACCTCACTCACCTTCCCCTCCACCTCACTCACCCTCCCCTCCACCTCACTCACCCTCCCCTCCACCTCACTCACCTTCCCCTCCACCTCACACTCACCTTCCCCTCCACCTCACTCACCTTCCCCTCCACCACACTCACCTTCCCCTCCACCACACTCACCTTCCCCTCCACCTCACTCCCACCTTCCCCTCCACCTCACTCACCTTCCCCTCCACCACACTCACCCTCCCCTCCACCTCACTCACCTTCCCCTCCACCTCACTCACCTTCCCCTCCACCACACACTCACCTTCCCCTCCACCTCACTCACCCTCCCCTCCACCTCACTCACCTTCCCCTCCACCTCACACTCACCCTCCCCTCCACCTCACTCACCTTCCCCTCCACCTCACTCACCTTCCCCTGCACCTCACTCACCCTCCCCTCCACCACACTCACCTTCCCCTCCACCTCACTCACCTTCCCCTCCACCTCACTCACTTTCCCCTCCACCTCACTCACCTTCCCCTCCACCTCACTCACCCTCCCCTCCACCACACACTCACCTTCCCCTCCACCTCACTCACCTTCCCCTCCACCTCACTCACCTTCCCCTCCACCTCACTCACCCTCCCCTCCACCTCACTCACCTTCCCCTCCACCTCACTCACCCTCCCCTCCACCACACTCACCTTCCCCTCCACCTCACTCACCTTCCCCTCCACCTCACTCACCTTCCCCTCCACCTCACTCACCCTCCCCTCCACCTCACTCACCCTCCCCTCCACCTCACTCACCCTCCCCTCCACCACACTCACCTTCCCCTCCACCTCACTCACCTTCACCTCCACCTCACTCACCTTCCCCTCCACCACACTCACCCTCCCCTCCACCACACTCACCCTCCCCTCCACCACACACTCACCCTCCCCTCCACCACACTCACCCTCCCCTCCACCACACACTCACCCTTCCCCTCCACCACACTCACCCTCCCCTCCACCACACACTCACCCTCCCCTCCACCACACACTCACCCTCCCCTCCACCACACTCACCTTCCCCTCCACCACACTCACCTTCCCCTCCACCTCACTCACCTTCCCCTCCACCTCACTCACCTTCCCCTCCACCACACTCACCCTCCCCTCCACCACACTCACCCTCCCCTCCACCACACACTCACCCTCCCCTCCACCACACTCACCCTCCCCTCCACCACACACTCACCTTCCCCTCCACCACACTCACCCTCCCCTCCACCACACTCACCCTCCCCTCCACCACACACTCACCCTCCCCTCCACCACACTCACCTTCCCCTCCACCACACACTCACCCTCCCCTCCACCTCACTCACCCTCCCTTCCACCTCACTCACCTTCCCCTCCACCTCACTCACCTTCCCCTCCACCACACACTCACCTTCCCCTCCACCTCACTCACCCTCCCCTCCACCTCACTCACCTTCCCCTCCACCTCACTCACCTTCCCCTCCACCTCACACTCACCTTCCCCTCCACCTCACTCACCTTCCCCTCCACCTCACTCCCACCTTCCCCTCCACCTCACTCACCTTCCCCTCCACCACACTCACCCTCCCCTCCACCTCACTCACCTTCCCCTCCACCTCACTCACCTTCCCCTCCACCTCACTCACCCTCCCCTCCACCACACACTCACCTTCCCCTCCACCTCACTCACCTTCCCCTCCACCACACACTCACCCTCCCCTCCACCTCACTCACCCTCCCCTCCACCACACTCACCCTCCCCTCCACCACACTCACCTTCCCCTCCACCTCACTCACCTTCCCCTCCACCTCACTCACCTTCCCCTCCACCTCACTCACCTTCCCCTCCACCTCACTCACCCTCCCCTCCACCACACACTCACCTTCCCCTTCACCTCACTCACCTTCCCCTCCACCTCACTCACCCTCCCCTCCACCTCACACTCACCTTCCCCTCCACCTCACTCACCTTCCCCTCCACCTCACTCACCTTCCCCTCCACCTCACTCACCTTCCCCTCCACCTCACTCACCTTCCCCTCCACCTCACTCACCTTCCCCTCCACCTCACTCACCCTCCCCTCCACCACACACTCACCTTCCCCTCCACCTCACTCACCCTCCCCTCCACCTCACACTCACCTTCCCCTCCACCACCTCACCCTCCCCTCCACCACACTCACCTTCCCCTCCACCTCACTCACCTTCCCCTCCACCTCACTCACCTTCCCCTCCACCTCACTCACCTTCCCCTACACCACACACTCACCTTCCCCTACACCACACACTCACCTTCCCCTCCACCACACTCACCTTCCCCTCCACCTCACTCACCTTCCCCTACACCACACACTCACCCCACTCCCAAACCTCACCCCCTCACCCTCCACCACACACTCACATCTCTACCACACACTGACCCCACTCCCAACCTCACACACACTGGGCGTCAAGCCCCAGTCTCTCCATAAGAGCTGGGAGAATATTGAACTTCTCTCATTTCCCCCAGGGTCACCTTGAAGGTTTTCTACTGACTGACTAAGAAACTCACACACAGTCTTGGTGTGAGGGAGGAGGAAGGCTGAAGGCTTTGCTGTCAAGGTCTCCCTTCACTGAAGAACAGACCACAATATGTTCTCCTTTGGAATTACTTTTCTTTGTGTGTGTGTGTGTGTGTGTGTGTACCTGTGTGTGTGTGTACCTGTGTGTGTGTGTGTGTGTGTGTGTGTGTGTGTGTGTGTGTGTGTGTGTGTGTGTGTGTTATTACTCTTGTTCTGTCTGCTGTTGTGCTGGTAGGCCCGGGGTCTGTACATGGCTGTCTCTCTGTACAAGCTGTCCAGGTCCTGTCTCCAGCTGTCAGGGTTCAGGTGACGGAGGACCTGCTCCACTGTGTTGAAGGCTGCTATGGTCTGATCCAACGCCGCTGCTGTCAGAGGAACATCAGTCACCGCTGGGGCCAACAGTGACAGAGCATCATCCTGGAGGAGGGAGGGAGGGAGGCCAGAAGTTTTCAGCAGGGTACTTAAGTTCCTCTTTAGTCTTTTTGAGAGTTCTAGTGTGTCTGTGTAGTGTGTCTGTGTCTGTGTGTATATGTGACATAAGTGTGTGTGTGTCTATGGACTGCTCAGCACCAGCATCTAACCTGCCCTCTGAACTGTGACCGTGATCTTTAAAATCAGCCTAATGCCTGGGCACTAGAGTTCTCTATCTATCTCCATGCTGGAACAAGGAGTTTATCTCGCTGCTGATCAGGAGGGTTAGAGGGTCTGACTCAGGGGTCTGAGGCTCCAGGGGCCTTAATGAGACTCGCCTCCGGTCAGTCCCTCTCTTACCCTGAGCAGGTAAGAGTGTGTGTGTGTGTGTGTGTGTTGAACATGCTTGCATGTCTAACTCACCATCTGAGTCACAGCCTCCCAGTTAGTCCTGGATGCTGTAGGAGGAGAATTATCCTGGAGGAAAGAAGGAGAGAGACAATGAGGTAGTGGTATTTGGAAGGAAGGAGAGAGAGAGAATGAAGGAGTGGTATTTGGAAGGAAGGAGAGAGAGAGAGAGAATGAAGGAGAGGTATTTGGAAGGAAGGAGAGAGAGAGAATGAAGGACTGGTATTTGGAAGGAAGGAGAGAGAGAGAGAATGAAGGAGTGGTATTTGGAAGGAAGGAGAGAGAGAGAGAATGAGGGACTGGTATTTGGAAGGAAGGAGAGAGAGAATGAAGGAGTGGTATTTGGAAGGAAGGAGAGAGAGAGAGAATGAGGGACTGGTATTTGGAAGGAAGGAGAGAGAGAGAGAATGAAGGAGTGGTATTTGGAAGGAAGGAGAGAGAGAGAGAATGAAGGACTGGTATTTGGAAGGAAGGAGAGAGAGAGAGAATGAGGGACTGGTATTTGGAAGGAAGGAGGGAGAGAATGAAGGAGTGGTATTTGGAAGGAAGGAGAGAGAGAGAGAATGAGGGACTGATATTTGGAAGGAAGGAGAGAGAGAGAATGAAGGAGTGGTATTTGGAAGGAAGGAGAGAGAGAATGAGGGACTGGTATTTGGAAGGAAGGAGAGAGAGAGAATGAAGGAGTGGTATTTGGAAGGAAGGAGAGAGAGAGAATGAAGGAGTGGTATTTGGAAGGAAGGAGAGAGAGAGAGAATGAGGGACTGGTATTTGGAAGGAAGGAGAGAGAGAATGAAGGAGTAGTATTTGGAAGGAAGGAGAGAGAGAGAGAATGAGGGACTGGTATTTGGAAGGAAGGAGAGAGAGAGAGAATGAAGGAGTGGTATTTGGAAGGAAGGAGAGAGAGAGAATGAAGGAGTGGTATTTGGAAGGAAGGAGAGCGAGAGAATGAGGGACTGGTATTTGGAAGGAAGGAGAGAGAGAGAGAATGAGGGACTGGTATTTGGAAGGAAGGAGAGAGAGAATGAAGGAGTGGTATTTGGAAGGAAGGAGAGAGAGAGAGAATGAGGGACTGGTATTTGGAAGGAAGGAGAGAGAGAATGAAGGAGTGGTATTTGGAAGGAAGGAGAGAGAGAATGAGGGACTGGTATTTGGAAGGAGAGAGAGAGAGAATGAAGGAGTGGTATTTGGAAGGAAGGAGAGAGAGAGAATGAAGGAGTGGTATTTGGAAGGAGAGAGAGAGAGAATGAAGGAGTGGTATTTGGAAGGAAGGAGAGAGAGAGAATGAAGGAGTGGTATTTGGAAGGAAGGAGAGAGAGAGAGAGAATGAGGGACTGGTATTTGGAAGGAAGGAGAGAGAGAGAATGAAGGAGTGGTATTTGGAAGGAAGGAGAGAGAGAATGAGGGAGTGGTATTTGGAAGGAAGGAGAGAGAGAGAATGACGGACTGGTATTTGGAAGGAAGGAGAGAGAGAGAATGAAGGAGTGGTATTTGGAAGGAAGGAGAGAGAGAGAATGAGGGACTGGTATTTGGAAGGATGGAGAGAGAGAGAATGAAGGAGTGGTATTTGGGTTATTCTGGTAACTCCTGTCAGAACATCAGGATAATCCCTGGTGGAAGTCCAGGTGATGGGACCAGGAGCTGGTCAGAACATGTCTGTCTGCCTGTCTGTGTTCAGCATCCATCTGTCTAACATTGTGTTAATAGGAGTTTGCAACAGAGTTGCTGAGAAGAGTTCACAGTCCCTAATGGTTGAGCAGTGTTCCTCTCCTCTTCAGACACAGATAGATGAGGAGCTCTAAGAGGAGAGCCAACAGCCACAACTGGTTGTGAAAGGTGACTTGTGAACACAACCTGTGCAGATGTGCAACTGCCGATGGTTGATCTGTGTGATGGCTCTCCTAAAAACACACACAGCAGTTCTAGGAGCGGTCCATCACAGACACTGTTTACTGGTTTACCTTTAAAAAAAAAACTCTGTTGAAAATGACACTACATAGCATGCAGTCTGAACCCACAGTCTGAACCCACTTCAAAGACTGTGTACTGTGTCTGGGTTCATGTTATGTATGAGTCTGCATGTGTGTGTGTGTGTGTCTGTGTTATGTATGAGTCTGCATATGTGTGTGTGTCTGTGTTATGTATGAGTCTGCATATGTGTGTGTGTGTGTGTGTCTGTGTTATGTATGAGTCTGCATATGTGTGTGTGTGTGTGTCTGTGTTATGTATGAGTCTGCATATGTGCGTGTGTGTGTGTCTGTGTTATGTATGAGTCTGCATATGTGTGTGTGTGTCTGTGTTATGTATGAGTCTGCATATGTGTGTGTGTGTGTGTGTGTGTGTCTGTGTTATGTATGAGTCTGCATATGTGTGTGTGTGTGTCTGTGTTATGTATGAGTCTGCATATGTGTGTGTGTGTGTGTGTGTCTGTGTTATGTATGAGTCTGCATGTGTGTGTGTGTCTGTGTTATGTATGAGTCTACATGTGTGTGTGTGTGTGTCTGTGTTATGTACGAGTCTGCATATGTGTGTGTGTGTGTCTGTGTTATGTATGAGTCTGCATATGTGTGTGTGTGTGTGTGTGTGTGTCTGTGTTATGTATGAGTCTGCATATGTGTGTGTGTCTGTGTTATGTTTGAGCCTTTGTTTGTGTGTGTGTGTGTGTGTGTGTGTGTGTGTGTGTGTGATACTGTATTTATGCATGCTATGTGTGTGTGTCTATATTATGTTTGAGCCTTTGTTTGTGTGTGTGTGTGTGTGTGTGTGTGTGTGTGTGTGTGTGTGTGTGTGTGTGTGTCATACGTAATCAGAGATGACGTCCAAGCTTAGTGACTAATCTTTTGTTTTATAGCGTCTGTGTTTCTCGCGTGCAACCCACAGATACACACTGTGCTTTGACAGGAACCCCTCTGACTTCATACACTGCTGGGGTAGTGAGGGTGTGTTGTGTGTGGACTTCCCTCTTTGTTATGAGTCTTAGAAATTAGTATTGTGTGTGTGTGTGTGTGTGTGTGTGTGTGTGTGTGTGTGTGTGTGTGTGTGTGTGTGTGTGTGTGTGTGTGTGTGTGTGTGTGTGTGTGTGTGGCCCCTGCAGCAGCCCCAAATGTGTATCAGAGTGAGCATCTGACCTTATTAGGCAGTCAGATTCAGTAAACTGTCCCACAGTTCTGTGCTTCAGAGGGGAATGAAGGGACAGCTGGATTAGGGCCACATGCGCTTGCACACACCTGGGACTTTAAATAGGAAGAACAGTTTACAGTGCCATTAGAGAGTAAACCAACAGGGACACGAAGCCACGTCTTCCTAAATGGTAGCTGGAGAGTTGCGGCAGACTAGACTAGGTCCTTCTGGGTAGAAAAGGTTTCAGATTGTCAAAGGGTAAGAAGGGTTTGGGAAGCGGTGCTTTCGGGGTGAAACAAACTACACTGCTAAAAAAAATAAAGGGAACACTAAAATAACACATCCTAGATTTGAATGAATGAAATAATCTTATTAAATACTTTTTTCTTTACATAGTTGAATGTGCTGACAACAAAATCACACAAAAATAATCAATGGAAATCCAATTTATCAACCCATGGAGGTCTGGATTTGGAGTCACACTCAAAATTAAAGTGGAAAACCACACTACAGGCTGATCCAACTTTGATGTAATGTCCTTAAAACAAGTCAAAATGAGGCTCAGTAGTGTGTGTGGCCTCCACGTGCCTGTATGACCTCCCTACAACGCCTGGGCATACTCCTGATGAGTTGGCGGATGGTCTCCTGAGGGATCTCCTCCCAGACCTGGACTAAAGCATCCGCCAACTCCTGGACAGTCTGTGGTGCAACGTGGCGTTGGTGGATGGAGCGAGACATGATGTCCCAGATGTGCTCAATTGGATTCAGGTCTGGGGAACGGGCGGGCCAGTCCATAGCATCAATGCCTTCCTCTTGCAGGAACTGCTGACACACTCCAGCCACATGAGGTCTAGCATTGTCTTGCATTAGGAGGAACCCAGGGCCAACCGCACCAGCATATGGTCTCACAAGGGGTCTGAGGATCTCATCTCGGTACCTAATGGCAGTCAGGCTACCTCTGGCGAGCACATGGAGGGCTGTGCGGCCCCCCAAAGAAATGCCACCCCACACCATGATTGACCCACCGCCAAACCGGTCATGCTGGAGGATGTTGCAGGCAGCAGAACGTTCTCCACGGCGTCTCCAGTAAATCCTGAAGCACTGGTTCCCAAACGTTTTATAGTCCCGTACCCCTTCAAACATTCAACCTCCAGCTGCGTACCCCCTCTAGCACCAGGGTCAGCGCACTCTCAAATGTTGTTTTTTGCATCATTGTAAACCTGCCACACACACACACACACACTATACGATACATTTATTAAACATAAGAATGAGTTGGAGTTTTTGTCACAACCCGGCTCGTGGGAAGTGACAAAGACCTCTTATAGGACCAGGGCACAAATAATATTAAATAATTTTGCTCTTGATTTACCCATCTTACATATAAACCTTATTTGTTAATCGAAAATTGTGAATAACTCACCACAGGTTAATGAGAAGGGTCTGATTGAAAGGATGCACATAACTCTGCAATATTGGGTTGTATTGGAGAGAGTTTCCGTTTTAAATCATTTTCCTGCTGAATTTAGTTTTCATGCTTTCAAACCGGCTCAAAGTTCCTAACAAAAGGGAGACAACATGGAGACAAGGAATAACAAAATATATATTTATTAACTGAGGTAACCTAAATGCAATTGTGAGGGCCAAGAATCCACTCTCACGTAGGTACGTGGTTGCAAAGGGCATCAGTGTCTTAACAGCGCGATTTGCCAAGGCAGGATACTCTGAGCGCAGCACAATCCAGAAATCTGACAGTGGCTTCTGATTAAATTCAATTTTCACAGAACCGCTTGTTGCAATTTGGATGAGGCTCTCTTGTTCAGATATCAGTAAGTGGACTGGAGGCAGGGCATGAAAGGGATAACAAATCCAGTTGTTTGTGTCATCCATTTCGGGAAAGTACCTGCGTAGTTGTGCACCCAACTCACTCTGGTGTTTCACTATATCACATTTGACATTGTCCGTCAGCTTGAGTTCATTTGCCCACAACAAAAATCATACAACGATTTGTGTGTTGTCCTTGCTAATGCAGACAGAAAAGAGCTCCAACTTCTTAATCATAGTCTCAATTTTGTCCCGCACATTGAATATAGTTGCGGAGAGTCCCTGTAATCCTAGATTCAGATCATTCAGGCGAGGAAAAACATCACCCAGACAGGCCAGTCGTGTGAGAAACTCGTCATCATGCAAGCGGTCAGACAAGTGAAAATTATGGTCAGCAAAGCAAACTTTAAGCTCGTCTCTCAATTAAAAAAACGTGTCAATACTTTGCCCCTTGATAACCAGCACACTTCTGCATTTTGTAAAAGCGTTACATGGTCGCTGCCCATATCATTGCATAATGCAGAAAATAGACGAGAGTTCAGGGGCCTGCTTTAACAAAGTTACCCATTTTCACTGTAGTGTCCAAAATGTCTTTCAAGCTGTCAGGCATTCCCTTGGCAGCAAGAGCCTCTCGGTGGATGCTGCAGTGTACCCAAGTGGCGTTGGGAGCAACTGCTTGCACGCGCGTTACCACTCCACTATGTCTCCCTGTCACGGCTTTTGCGCCATCAGTACAGATACCAACATGAGCAGCAGCTACGTTTGGCTACATACGGACCGTTAGTGGAATTCCCCCGAGAGAAACGGTTAATGTGATTGGATGTTAATTATTTGACTAGGCTACCTGTATTTGACATTGTGTTGTTATTTCACTGAACAGTAAATGGTCAAATTGTATTTATGGCAGTGAAACGACGCAACTCAGGCAAGAAAAAAACTTCACCCAAATGTATAACCCCGTTGGAAAATATAAATGGACTGTTTGAAAATGTGAAAAAAAGTAAATAAAATGAAAAAAATAATAATAATCACATTTTTATTTGGCGTACCCCGATGGCATTGCGCGTACCCCTGGGGGTTCACATACCCCAGTTTGGGAATAGCTGTTCTAGAGGATTCCTTTTGTTAAGGGAATTAAGAACAGCACTACAGCATTCAGTCAGAGTCATAGTCATATTACATTGTGTTGTTGTGCTTGTGTATCGGAGGGGTCGGGTTAAAGCTCAAGACCCATTTCCATCACATATGGACAAATAAACTATATGTTATCTTATCATGGTTGTGTTATAGTTGTGTTATAGTTGTATTGTGGTTGTGTAATGGTTGTATTGTGGTTGTGATGAAGAATGACTGATAGTACAAACAGGAACTAGACTCACACTCTACGTTGTGTTTCTCTCCATCTCTGTAATTGTTTTTATCTTCCCTCCCACTCTCTCGTAACTCTCTCTCTCCTCACCTCTCTCTTGGTTTTGAAGGAGTTATCGGCTGTCAGCATGATAGGATCTGAGACACCTGTTCTCTACCTTTCTCTCCCTTCCCTCTCTTTCTCTCTCATCCTCCCTCCATCTTATCTATACAACAGGGCAGAACAAATTAGAGCTGTTAAATGAAGCCTCTCACAGCCCTAGAGGTGGTGGAGGGGTAAGTGTGTGTGTACTGGGAGGCCAATCTAACGGCAGCTTCCCTGTCTGGGTAAGTGTGTGTGTGTACCGGGAGGCCAATCTAACGGCAGCTTCCCTGTCTGGGTAAGTGTGTGTGTGTACCGGGAGGCCAATCTAACGGCAGCTTCCCTGTCTGGGTAAGTGTGAGGGTACTGGGAGGCCAATCTAATGACAGCTTCCCTGTCTGGGAAATGTGTGTGTACTGGGAGGCCAATCTAACGGCAGCTTCCCTGTCTGGGAAATGTGTGTGTACTGGGAGGCCAATCTGACGACAGCTTCCCTGTCTGGGAAATGTGTTGGTTTCACACAATCACAACCAAATACGTACACACAGGGTATAACTGGTAACTCGTTTCAGAAAACTAGGCGTATGTCGCACGTCACTACTTCACAGGACCGGCCGTTTGAACGTAAACATGTCGTTTTTTTATAAAAATAATTTTTGGGGGGCAAAAATGCCTTCTGGAACATGTAAACCTTCATGTGTCTTTACAAACGTGTATTCCATCTGTAAATACCAAGATTTTTATTTTTTATTTTATTACCAGCCTAGTTGGTTTAGCCACAGAAAAAGACCATGATTGGCTGAGATAATGGATGGGCTGGACATGCAGAGAGATGAGTTCAGATTGGTCTGCCATGAGCATGCTTCTGTATAACATGAGCTGCTCAGTATGTGTAAGTCATCCTTTCTAACTCAACTTTTTTTTAAAGATATTCCAAAGAACTGCAAAAGTGTTGCTAATGCTCTCCACTTTCTGGAGAACGATTGGGCCTAGTTATCTCTATCTGACGAATCAGACGA
The DNA here is from genome assembly GCF_901001165.1 of Salmo trutta. Lineage (NCBI taxonomy): Eukaryota > Metazoa > Chordata > Actinopteri > Salmoniformes > Salmonidae > Salmo > Salmo trutta. The sequence goes on from NC_042969.1 coordinate 81,127,946, forward strand.
CAAGGAAATCCCTAATTTAGGTAAAAACATTGTCATTGAACCAGACATTGTAGAGTCTTCGGAAACAGCGATCAAACGTGTTGTTGTCACGGAATAAGTTGACTGAGTTTTGAAATCAGTGGAATGCCGGTGGAAGCAGAGTATAATAGCTAAGGAGATGGAGAAAATTCTGACGTTTGATTGCAAATATGCAGAGGCGGTCAAAAAGAGAACACACAGAAGCCCTGTTGTATAAAACACCTGTCTCCGGATTACATCTTCAAACTAGGGGGAAGCCATGGCATCCGTGACAGAGAGGGAGAAGCGTTCATCCATGTATATGGGTAAGAGATTCAACCTACCTACATTTTCAGATATTGTACATTTCTAATTTAGTCAGAAAGTTGTTTTCATTGCAATTTAAAGTGTGCTGTTAGCTAGCTAGCTAACGTTAGATGTATATTCTGTGTAGTAATATTATTCGTATCTCAGAAAGCCATCTGTATTGCTAGTTATAACCTAATGTTAGCCTTAGTGTATAATATACCATTTTCTAGCTCTGAGTCTCTACCTTTGTCCAATGTAAAAAAAAAAACGCCATTTCAGATTTTGCTACATAGGACCGAATCAAGGACACACACATTAGTCAGCTACACACAAGGACAGAGGGATGAAAAAGAACATGGACGACGATGCACTGTGGAGAAGGACTAATAACTGGCATGTATATGCCTACCTCTCCAGGCGAGAGGGAGAGAGAGAGAGAGCGAGAGAGAGACACTTCCAGAATCTTTCAGAATGGAGAGGAGACAGAGTGTAGAGTGGTATGGCATAATGTGTGTTTATAGTCAAATGCTTTAGAGGGTGGAATAAAACTCTCTGTCTCTTTAGTGATCATAATGTGTCTGAAAGCCAAGGGAACATCTACACATCTAAATCTTCCTCCACTATTCAACTACTGATGTTGTGACAAAGCTAATCTTCTTATCCAGGCTGGGCTTTTTAAAGAGCACATACTCAGCCTCCCCCCTCCCCTACCTCTTCTTTTGTCAAGTTAGACGTCTTACAAAGGAAACAGACGTTAATGGGTTTAGTCATCTCTTAATTCCCACAGCTAGTTACCTCAGGAAGGATTTTGTACTTGAACCCTCTGTCATACAGACTACATTAGACTGTCATAAGGATGGCATAAGAGATGAATTGGCAGTTATAACACCAGCCTTGGGTCTTTACGTTTCAGCGCCAACTTTGTGGAATGAGATGCAGTCACATCCCGATGTTCACTCACCAGTAGAGAGTAGTTGAGTTTGAAGCCAGGCTTGGCCACAAAGTAGTCATCGGACTTGAAGGTGACTTTGAGGATGTTGGTTTTGGAGGTGAGGCATGGGGGTACTCTCTGACCACACCATCTCCCCCAGATAATAGTACTGGTCTCTGAGATGTCCTCCACCTCCACAAAGTCATACCTGGGAGGGAAGGGGGAGAGAAGAGGGTCACTAACCTGTCAATCAATGGATTTAATTAATCAATCAATTAATCATCACTGTTCACTAGAAAAGGGTTAATTGTTGAAGAGCCAATCCCCAGAGTCATCTCCCTCTCCCTATTTTTCTCTTTATCTTTCACTTTCCTCATCTCTCCCTCTCTGTGTTTCTCTCTCTTGTCTAAAGTGCTTACGAAGACAGCTGCCTTTGGTTTGGGGATTAAAAGTCAATTCTCTCTTCTCACCCTCAAGGACATATTCTTCATTACTGCAAAGAAGGCAACCTCCCTCCCTCCCTCCCTCCCTCCCTCCCTCCCTCCCTCCCTCCCTCCCTCCCTCCCTCCCTCTTTCATCCGTTCCTCCTTTCTTTAGACTCCCTAGATGTCGATACCCCCATCAGAGGGATGCCAGCCTTCTCCCTCTCCCTTTTCATCCGTTACAAACTCAGCCAACTTTCTCTCTTCTTGGCACTTCAATCTTTCTCTACCTCTCTATCATCTCCTTCCTCTCTCACCTGCAGACTTCGTTCTCTGGTTCCTCCAACGCAAAGTGGGAGTCAAACTCCAGGACGATGCGGGTGTTGTGGGGCGACAGTAGTTTCCATGACAACTGCAGGTTCCGGGGGTAGGCATTCGGGAAGCGGGGGCTCTGGATGGCTCCCCCAGCTGCAGTTACCGTGACGACCTCTTCTTTCCGGTACAAGTCTGTAAGGTGATTGCTGTCTGTTAGCAGTTACAACTGGTATAGGTTAGTGAATTTACTCTCTGGGATACAACACACACACACACACACACACACACACACAGAGAGAGTTACAGAGAGATAAAGATAGAGAGATAGGGACAGAGAGAGACAGAGAGAGACAGAGAGAGAGAGAGAGAGAGGAGAGAGAGAGAGAGAGAGAGAGAGAGAGACAGAGAGAGAGAGAGAGAGAGAGAGAGAGAGAGAGACAGAGAGAGACAGAGACAGAGAGAGACAGAGAGAGACAGAGAGACAGAGACAGAGACAGAGACAGAGACAGAGACAGAGAGAGCTAGAGACAGAGATACAGACAGACAGGACTTGGACAAACTAAGAAAAACAACAGTAAACTAAACTATTCCAATAAATACAGTTTATATTCCTAAATACTCATCCTAATGCTCTGTGACTGAATCCCAGGACATGAATCTCTCTCTCTACCTCTCTCACCCAGTGGAAGTAGTGATTATGACCCATACAGGGGCACAGGGTTAGTGAGTGGCGTCAAATGAGGAAAGACTGAATATCTGCTCGACCACACATGATCGCTAACAACTATCAACCATGTCCGTTTCTGTAGAAACACATTTCTCTCGCCCTCCCTCATGTCTCTCTCCCTAGCGAGTGAACTGATGTACTGTAGCGCCTGTATCCATAGTGATGTTAATTACGCCATGTGCGTACAAAGAGCACACAGCACAGAAAGAGGAGGAGGAGAGCAGTGATGCATGGAGTGGCCAATCCAACTCTAAAATTAAACCATTTACATATAAAGTAGAAGTTACATCATCAATGGCCTTAAACCCAATTAATCCAAGGATACAGTCAGTATGGCTCTGTCTCTCTGTCTGGCTCGCTGTCTGTCTGGCTCGCTGTCTGTCTGGCTCTCTGTCTGTCTGGCTCGCTGTCTGTCTGGCTCGCTGTCTGTCTGGCTCGCTGTCTGTCTGGATCTCTGTCTGTCTGGCTCTCTGTCTGTCTGGCTCTCTGTCTGTCTGGCTCTCTGTCTGTCTGGCTCTGTGTATGGGTAGTGAGTACACTAAACCCTTTCATCCTCTACCATATGCAGCTGTACTATATGATCATTAGTGCCACCTGATCTAGTATAGGCAGCATTAGAAATAGAAAAACATGATCCTCATGACCTTTTCAGACTAATGGAAGTTGACCTCTTGCTGTGTTTCTGACAGTTTTAATACACAGTGGGTTAGAGCTGGAGAGAGAGAGGAGAAAGAGAAAGAAAGAAATAAAGAAATGACTTCTCTGCTCTGTAAGGCGTGCTGCTGTGGCAGCAGAGAAGCGAGTGATTGTGCAGGGGAGGAATGAAGCGAGGGAGAGAGCGGAGAGAGAATAAGTGAATATGAGAGGTGGCAGAGTGAGTCTTGGGGTTCCCACAGAGCCAGCAGAGAGAGGACAAAGAGCCAGCAGAGAGAGGACAAAGAGCCAGCAGAGAGAGGACAAAGAGCCAGCAGAGAGAGGACAAAGAGCCAGCAGAGAGAGGACAAAGAGCCAGCAGAGAGAGGACAAAGAGCCAGCAGAGAGAGGACAAAGAGCCAGCAGAGAGAGGACAAAGAGCCAGCAGAGAGAGGACAAAGAGCCAGCAGAGAGAGGCAAAGAGCCAGCAGAGAGAGGACAAAGAGCCAGCAGAGAGAGGACAAAGAGCCAGCAGAGAGAGGACAAAGAGCCAGCAGAGAGAGGACAAAGAGCCAGCAGAGAGAGGACAAAGAGCCAGCAGTCTAATAGGGGTGTGGACATTTAAACTAAATTGGGATTGTTAACTTTTAGAATAATCCTAGAGTTCTAGTGAATCCAAGGCGCTGATACACACATAACATGGCCTACCGCTCCGGCCCCTCAGGACCAATCCCCTGTGACCTCATTGGCTGATGGTTCCTGACGCGTAAGCACTTTCACGACTGAATGGACATCACAGCCAGACCTCTGATTAACAGAGTGGAACAATGCCATTAGACACTCTCCTACTCTCACCAGCCAGATCACTCAAGATTGACTTCGAAATTGGACGTCGGGAAATGCCTTAAAAACCGTCCACTAGGGGCAACAGTGAGCACTATTACCAGAGTTCTTAAACCCAGATGTGCAACATTGTGAGACTTCCGGGAATGCTTGTGAAACAGACCTAGGTGACCAGGCCGGGGTTTTGGGGTTTGAGAAGTCAATGAGAGAAGTGAAGAATTCTTCCCTTAGTTGTTAATTTTCTTGAAATCTAAAGGAACAACCTAGATTCGAGCCAATGTCTTAAGTTGTTGAATATGTTATTATTCTAACTCCAATCTTGTGAAAGTGACAAACCGACAAATTTTGTATTTTTGTAAAAAAAAAGAAGAAAAATCTAAAACGTTATATAGAAGGAGTGCCTGTGATTTTGAAGGCGGAGACGACCATTAGACCCAATGACATGTTTCTGAGCATGTGACTGGCTATCCAACGTCACCATGAGATTGCCTACAAGCGTGATTGGTGATTTCTATTGGAGAAGCAGTTCCTGCCTATCTTCATACTGTACTGTTTTTGATATTACCATCAAGTAGGCTTGGGAATTACTAGGATGTTGTGGACAGGAGTAATCCCATGACTCAGGATCCGAGTTCAACGTGTTCAATCCCAGTGGTACACACTCATTTTTATATCTTTTTTCCCAAAACTTTAACCCTTAACCATTCGGAATTATGTGGAGCAGGAAGAGCAACCCATGGTGTCAAAAACACTTTGATATTTGACGTTTGGAGAACGTCAAAATCTGAAGTCGGATTGGTAAAAACGGGAGATCTCACTGCTTTCACAACAAACGTTACTGCTAAATGACATGCATGACAAGATGAAAAGACAGGAGGGAGGAAGGGATAGGGGAGGAGGGCAGGAAGGAGAATAAAACGAGAGGAGAGCGAGACATCTCATCCTGTCTCAGCTGTGTTAGCTAAACTCATAACCCAGGGGTGTAGGCCCAAACCTCATTATGCATGCTGCAACTCTCCACTAAAACCACATACACCTCAGAAAATACAGCCCAGTCAGCCCAGCAGGTCACGCAGTCCCTGTGTGTGCATGCGTTGCCCGTTTGCCGGTAGGCCAAATCTCTGGCTTTTTTTGTTTTGTTCTGATGAGGAAAAAAAAATCTCATTGCAAAATATATATTTTTTTATCCTATGCATTAATGGAGATACCAGTTGATGGAAATACATCGCTCGTGTACAGTATGGTCGTTGTGGATCTTATTTATCACCCGCGTACAGCCTACAGATACAGAACCTTTGAGCGGAATCAAACAGCATAGTCAACCGAAGGCAGGCTTCATCAGCGCGGCACACACACCACTTTGCAATGAGCTGGAGGCAGTATACATTTTCAAAACATATACTTAATTGCCTAGCCAAAATCAGACCGTGGAGGCAATTATTTTATACTGTATCAACTTTCTTTCATTGTCTAGTAGCCAAAGGCACAATCCTAGTCATATTAGCAACCCATGCTAGTTGTTTCATATTACATCTCTCCTCTTTCTAAATTTCAAACTGATATTTTCATCTCTGTCACATGAAATCACTGGCATGAGGTGCGCTTTTGACAACACTGTTTTCACACTAATTGAACGAACATTCCCACGCAGCCTAGGCTACTGCCTTGTGAGCATGGTTGCGTTTATAACGTGAATGAATAACAGTTAATCAACATTCTGAGCTAAATGTGCTGATCTGATGCATCAGCCTCAATGCTTTTCACCATGTTGGGATGTAGCCGAGGCCGACTGGTTGTATGAATGTGGGATCTACTGTTTCATCCCACAACTGTCCCAGAGTCTGTTTGGAATGGGCTATTTCTTTCTCACACAGAATGACAAGCTGACCAATAGAATAGCTACACTTTTCTACTATGGGGGATAGTAGATTGACATAGGCTAATGATGCTGTTCTTTACTCAAGTTTCAGGTGTTTAATGTCACATATATACGTATAGTGAAATGCCTTTCTAAGTAACTCAAAACACAACAATTAAAAAAAAGGAAAAGTAAATGTGGACATCTTCAAAGTGTGCATTAGAATTTGGTAAGACTTGCATGTTGTGTTAATATGAATGACCATAATGTAAATGTGATGTCTGTGTTTCTGAGCACTGTGGGTGGACACACTAATCAGGTTGTGTTAATATGAATGACCATAATGTAAATGTGATGTCTGTGTTTCTGAGCACTGTGGGTGGACACACTAATCAGGTTGTGTTAATATGAATGACCATAATGTAAATGTGATGTCTGTGTTTCTGAGCACTGTGGGTGGACACACTAATCAGGTTGTGTACCCAATGCATATGGGTCCGGACAATTTCTCAAAATGTCCGGTAAATTAAAATGCTGCCGGTAAAATGTCCAGCACCACATTTCCCTAACGGAAACCCTGGTATGTGTGTGTGTTTGCGTGTGTCTGTTTGTTCGGTGTTCGCGTGTGTATCTGCGCTCGTTCACCATGTATATGAAATAATGTACAACATATTTAATACACTATGAATAACAAAACAGCGTTGTCTTCAGAGCCATAGAGATTTAGTAAATATTAAGGTTGTACAAACTGTCTAAAAGGCATGATCTCAATAGATGTGATATAATCACAAGGAAAGCAGGCTGAGTCACAATGCTCCAATTAGATACACATCACACCTCATTAAACAGATCTGACTTCCGACACTTACACAACCCTCACATTATGTAGGTTTGTGCATGCATGCTTACGCGCGTGTGTGTGTGTGTGTGTAGTGTTGCCTCACTGTGTGCTGAACCTGATCGTCACACCTACAGCAGCACGGTGTAATGTTCTATCAGCATCCTGGGATCTATTTCTGCTGCGAGTGACGATCACACCAACACAACACCGTCAGCAAGACAATTAGACTGCATTAAAACAGTGACAGACAGCTTGTGTGTGCGCGTGTGTGCATGACATACAGTGAAGTCGAAAATAATTTAGGACAGCAGCGGAGGCTACTCAGAAGAGGAAGAGGAGGGCCATCCTCCTCAATGAATTTCATAAAAATAAAAAAGTGAAACATTAAAAAAAGTTCTAAAAATATATGATTTTATAAAACTATACTAAATATATTCACGTCACCAAATAATTGATTTGCAATGAAGGTCTAGAGTAGCCTCAACAGCACTCTGCACCAATGGGGATCCTAATAACAGCCGGAGGACAGCAAGTTTCTGTCCTCCTCTGGGTACAGTACATTGACTTCAATACAAAACCTAGGAGAATCATGGTTCTCACCCCCTTTCATAGACTTACACAGTAATTATGACAACTTCAGGAGGACGTCCTCCAACCTATCAGATGTCTTGCAGCATGAACTGACATATTTGTCCACCCAATCAAAGGATCAGAGAATGAACTTAGTACTGAAAGCATAATCTACAGCTAGCACAGCAGTGCATAAAGTGTGGTGAGTAGTTGACTCAAAGAGAGAGAAAGACAATAGTTGAACAGTTTCGAACAAATACATTTCTTCAAAAATGAAGGAGAAGTGAGAGAGAGTTACAGTTGAAGTCGAAAGTTTACATACACCTTAGCCAAATACATTTCATCTCAGTTTTTCACAATTCCTGACATTAAATCCTAGTAGAAATTCCCTGTCTTAGGTCAGTTAGGATCACAACTTTATTTTAAGAATGTGAAAAGTCAGAATATATGTAGAGATAATTATTTATTTCAGCTTTTGTTTCTTTCATCACATTCCCAGTGGGTCAGAAGTTTACATACACTCAATTAGTATTTGGTAGCATTGCCTTTAAATTGTTTAACTTGGGTCAAACGTTTCAGGTAGCCTTCCACAAGCTTCCCACAATAAGTTGGGTGAATTTTGGCTCATTCCTCCTGACAGAGCTGGTGTAACTGAGTCAGGTTTGTAGGCCTCCTTGCTCGCACACGCTTTTTCAGTTCTTCCCACAAAGTTTCTATAGGATTAAGGTCAGGGCTTTGTGATGGCCACTCCAATACTTTGACTTTGTTGTCCTTAAGCCATTTTGCCACAACTTTGGAAGTATGCTTAGGGTCATTGTCTATTTGGAAGACCCATTTGCGACCAAGCTTTAACTTCCTGACTGATGTCTTGAGATGTTGCTTTAGTAATTTTTCCAACAATTGTTTACAGACAGATTATTTCACTTATAATTCACTGTATCACAATTCCAGTGGGTCAAAACTTTACATACACTAAGTTGACTGTGCCTTTAAACAGCTTGGAAAATTCCAGAAAATGATGTCATGGCTTTGAAAGCTTCTGATAAGCTAATTGACATTTGAGTCAATTGGAGGTGTACCTGTGGATGTATTTCAAGGCCTACCATCAAATTATGTGCCTCTTCGCTTGACATCATGGGAAAATCAAAAGAAATCAGCCAAGACCTCAGAAAAAAATTGTAGACCTAGTCTGGTTCATCCTTAGGAGCAAACGCCTGAAGGTACCACGTTCATCTGTACAAACAATAGCATGCACGTATAAACAACATGGGACCACGCAGCCGTCATAACGCTCAGGAAGGAAACGTGTTCTGTCTCCTAGAGATGAAAGTGCTTTGATGCGAAAAGTGCAAATCAATCCCAGAACAACAGCAAAGGCCCATGTGAAGATGCTGGAGGAAACAGGTACAAAAGTATTTACATCCACAGTAAAACGAGTCCTATATTGACATAACCTAAAAGGCTGCTCAGCAAGGAAGAAGCCACTGCTCCAAAACCACCATTAAAAGCCAGACTGGTTTGCAACTGCACATGGGGACAAAAATCGTACTTTTTTGGAGAAATGTCATCCGGTCTGTTGAAAAAAAAATAGAACTGTTTGGCCATAATGACCATCGTTATGTTTGGAGGAAAAAGCGGGAGGCTTGCAAGCCGAAGAACACCATCCCAACCGTGAAGCATGGGGGTGGCAGTATCATGTTGTGGGGGTGCTTTGCTGCAGGAGGGACTGGTGCACTTCACAAAATAGATGGCATTATGATGTAGGACAATTATGTGGATATATTGAAGCAAAATCTCAAGACATCAGTCAGGACGTTAAAGCTTGGTCGCAAATGGGTCTTCCAAATGGACAATGACCCCAAACATACTTCCAAAGTTGTGGCAAATGGCTTAAGAACAACAAAGTCAAGGTATTGGAGTGGCCATCACAAAGCCCTGACCTCAATCCTAAAGAAAATTTGTGGGCAGAACTGAAAAAGCGTGTGTGAGCAAGGAGGCCAACAAACCTGACTCAGTTACACCAGCTCTGTCAGGAGGTTCTGGGCCAAAATTCACCCAACTTATTGTGGGAACCTTGTGGAAGGCTACTTGAAACATTTGACCCAAGTTAAACAATTTAAAGGCAATGCTACCAAACATTAATTGAGTGTATGTATGTAAACTTCTGACCCACTGGGAATGTGATGAAAGAAATAAAAGCTGAAATAAATAATTCTCTCTCCTATTATTCTGACATTTCACATTCTTAAAATAAAGTGGTGATCCTAATTGACCTAAGACAGGGCATTTTTACTAGGATTAAATGTCAGGAATTGTGAAAACCTGAGTTTAAATGTATTTGGCTGTATATAAACTTCCGACGTCAACTGTAGGTAGCTAGCTACTTTTATGTTGTTTGGGTTAGCGCTTGCTCTCGATAACTCAGGCCCTGGCGGTATTCTGCCTTTAGCAAAGCTAGCTTAGCTTACCTCGCTGTCACTAAGTTTCTCCCTACTGCCCTTGTTTGTTTGTTGTAATTTGAATGGCAAAGAACACTCCCAAGACACACCCACTTTAAACCACACCCCAAAGACAACTCTCGTTTGTGCTTAATGAGCACTGAAAGAAACACATGCGGAATAGGTGAGTGCAGTTCACCTTTAATAAACATAAGTGAATTTGTCAAACGTTGAACAAAAAGTGCTGTAACTTCTAAACGGTTCATCCGATATGGATGAAAATACCCTCAAATTAAAGCAGACAGTCTGCACTTTAACCTTATAGTTATTGTATCATTTCAAATCTAAAGTGCTTGAGTACAGAGCCAAAATAACAACACGTGTCAATGTCCAAATACTTTTGGACCTCACTGTATAAACTCATAAATGTCCCTTTTTCAGGACCCTGTCTTTCAAAGATAATTCGTAAAAATCCAAATAACTTCACAGATTGTAAAGGGTTTAAACACTGTATCCCATGCTTGTTCAATGAACATGCACCTGTGGAACGGTCGTCAAGACACTAACAGCTTACAGACGGTAGGTAATTAAGGTCATAGTTATGAAGGCTGGACTGAGGGCTTGTAGGCCTGTTGTAAGGCAGGCCCTCACCAGACATCACCGACAACGACATCGCCTATGGGTACAAACCTACCGTTGCTGGACCAGACAGGACTGGCAAAAACGTGCTCTTCACTGACGAGTCGCGGTTTTGTCTCACCAGGGGTGATGGGCGGATTTGCGTTTATCGTCGAAGGAACGAACGTTACACCGAGGCCTGTACTCTGGAGCGGGATCGATTTGGAGGTGGAGGGTCTGTCATGGTCTGGGGCGGTGTGTCACAGCATCATTGGACTGAGCTTGTTGTCATTGCAGGCAATCTCAACGCTGTGCGTTACATCGAAGACATCCTCCTCCCTCATGTGGTACCCTTCCTGCAGGCTCATCCTGACATGACCCTCCAGCATGACAATGCCACCAGCCATAATGCTCGTTCTGTGCGTGATTTCCACGTCTGGGACCTGTTGGATCAGAGGGTGAGCGCTAGGGCCAACCCCCCCACCAGAAATGTCTGGGAACTTGCAGGTGCTTTGGTGGAAGAGTGGGGTAACATCTCACAGCAAGAACTGGCAAATCAGGTGCAGTCCTTGAGGAGGAGATGTACTGCAGTACTTAATGCAGCTGGTGGCCACACCAGATACTGACTGTTACTTTTGATGTTGACCCCCCTTTGTTCAGGGACACATTATTCCATTTCTGTTAGTCACATGTATGTGGAACTTGTTCAGTTTATGTCTCAGTTGTTGAATCTTATGTTCATACAAATATTTACACATGTTAAGTTTGCTGAAAATAAACGCAGTTGACAATGAGAGAACGTTTCTTTTTTTGCTGAGTTTATAATGCACACACGCACTAACACAAACTGTCTGTGTCACTGTTTTAATGCAGTCTAATTGTCTTGCTGACGGTGTTGTGTTGGTGTGATCGTCACTCGCAGCAGAAATAGATTCCAGGGAGCCGATAGAACATTACACACTGCTGCTGTACAGATAGGGCTGAGCGATATATCAAATTAATTTGATTAATTAAAATGTTTTTATGCGATATTCCAAATGCCTTTATCCCAAGAATCAAGGTTTTGTTATATTTTTATGAGAGCTTGTGTCTGCTTGTTCTCATGTTATATTTTTGGTCTTGTCTCCTTCGCTCCTCTGTGTGCACCTTCCCATTTACACCAGATATCTGTATATGAAAGACGAGCTGCACATCCCCGCCGTAACAATGAAAACGCAGAAGCCTTATTTCTGACAGATTTTAGCGAGACTGAAACCTCTCGCTCTATGGTTTACTCACACCAAGCCCGCGCCTCTGCCAGTCACGCCCAAAAAGTTGAAAGATCACATTTTCATTCCCTGACAAGCGTTTTCAACTCGCTATTTGTATTTGCGGTTTGTTCCAATGGAAATCGGTCATATGGACACAAACACATTGAGACATTATTTTACTGTAATAGAGGAGTTCACTTTTCTATCGATACCCTTTTTATGTCTCAAGTAAACAAATTGCACGTAGAGCAGACACTACTAAAAACGAGAGTATCAATGAATGTTGATTCTGGAAAATGAATGGTCAGTTTGTCCCACCTTTATTTATCCAGGTAGGTGATTGTGTACAAATGCTGTTTTACAATAACCTGTTGATAGACTTTGTTAATGGTGTGTGTGTGTGTGCAGATGCATGTGGTGTGAGTATCAGCGGAGTGTGTGTGTGCCTGTGTGTGTGTGTGTGCCTGTGTGTGTGTGTGTGTGTGTGTACGTGTGTGTATTTATGCATGTATGCACCCTGTGTCCTTCCATTAATTTGTGTCCTGCAACCCCCAGTAATCTGTCCCTGTTCTGGGTGACTGCTCACATGAGACAGAGAGGACACAGTCATCCTCTACAGCAGTAGACCTGGAATCCTCTCTAACACCGTCCCATTGTATACTCCAGCCACAGACATTCCCCTGTGCTGAGCCATGGACAGACATGGATAAACACAGCCTCCTGTCTGTAATCAGCTCTACTGTTTACCCATCTGTGTGTGTGTGTGTGTGTGTGTGTGTGTGTGTGTGTTTGACGCTCACGTGTAAATTATTTCCGATTAGTAAAGTACAGTTGCTTAACAACCTGTCACTGTGTGTGTGTCTGTGTGTCTGTGTGTGTGTGTCTGTGTGTGTGTCTGTGTCTCTCTCTGTTGGCCTTGATGTGGTTAGAAGTCTAGTTGACTGAACATCTCCACTGTGGGCCAATTAAAACCGTTCCCTCCCCTGAGGCTGCAGGCTAGAGTCAAGGCCTGTGTTTGCTCAGCTTTTTAGCATGTGTGTGTGCTTGTGTGTGTGTTTGTGTGTGTGTTAGCCACGTTGCCATCCATCCTGACACCTCAGCTTGTAATATTGCATCCCTCCCCCGTTTCCTCTGATTCAGTCACGCATATACATTTTACACACACACACACGATCCTCCCTGCTACTCTTCCTCCCCTGGGGTAATGCTGCATGCCGAGGGGTGTCAGCTTTGGTCAGCGTCACCCCCCCCCCCACCACCTCTCACCCCCCCCTCCAATCTTCACCTCCTGTGCTCTTCTTCACCTCCCTCTACCCCTCCATCTCTTCTCTCACAATTGGTGGGTTCCACTACTGTGTAACAGCACTATGCCATGCATTCCCCTCCCTTCTCTCTCTTGCTATATAGGTTATACAAGGCTGGGGTTCAGAGCTTTTCTTGGCAGTCCTGGGGCTGTATGTCTCAGAGAAGGAGAGCTGATCTAGGATCAGATTCCCCTGTGTAGTCTTATTCATTATGATGTACAGTTGATCAGCACTCTGAGACGCGCGCTCCCAGACCAGCACTCCCACTCTGATACACACGGACCCAGAAGAAATTGTGACCCTAACCATAATCACAGAGCAATTCAACTCCTTCTCTCCTTCGTCTACTCTGAGTCCCATCATCAGTAGCTGGTAGTTCCAACACATATCATCAGTAGATGGTAGGTATAAAACACATATCATCAGTAGATGGTAGGTATAAAACACATATCATCAGTAGATGGTAGGTATAAAACACATATCATCAGTAGATGGTAGGTATAAAACACATATCATCAGTAGATGGTAGGTATAAAACACATATCATCAGTAGCTGGTAGTTCCAACACATATCATCAGTAGATGGTAGGTATAAAACACATATCATCAGTAGATGGTAGGTATAAAACACATATCATCAGTAGCTGGTAGTTCCAACACATATCATCAGTAGATGGTAGGTATAAAACACATATCATCAGTAGATGGTAGGTATAAAACACATATCATCAGTAGATGGTAGGTATAAAACACATATCATAAGTAGCTGGTAGGTATAAAACACATATCATCAGTAGATAATAAAATGGAGCCAGAGAACAAGGCTGACGTTTTCCACCTCCCCAACAGATTGTCTTTTTTTGTTAATTTATTTGCGTTGTTTGTAACTTATTTTTTTACTTATTTTGTACATAATGTTGCCGCTACCGTTTCTTATGACTGAAAATAACTTCTGGACATCAGGACTGTGATTACTCACCACGGACTGGCAGAATCCTTTTTTTCCTTTAACGAGTCTGACGAGCCTGACGTGAATGATATACTGCTTTCTCGGGAACAGGCCCAGATCCCCGTGATTTGTGTGAAGAGAAGGTGGAGAAAAAGGGGCCAGAGGGCGGGCTGCTTTCTGAGAATTCGCAGACGATTGAATAAACCCCCACTTCCTTCCATTCTGCTAGCAAACGTGCAATCTTTGGAGAATAAAATCGATGACATACGTGGAAGATTAAACTATCAACTGGACATTCAAAACTGTAATATCTTATGCCTCTTGGAGTCGTGGGTGAACGACGACATTATTAACATACAGCTGGCTGGTTATACTCTGTACCGGCAGGATAGAACAGCGGCGTCTGGTAAGACAACGGGCGGCGGACTATGATTTTTGTAAATAACAGCTGGTGCATGATATCTTAGGAAGTCTCGAGCTATTGCTTGCCTGGGGTAGAGTATCTCATGATAAGCTGTAGACCATACTATCTACCTAGAGTTTTCATCTGTATTTTTACATACCACCACAGACTGAGGCTGGCACTAAGACATCCTGATATGAGCTGTATTCCGCCATAAGCAAACAAAATAAAACGCTCACCCAGAGGCGGCACTCCTAGGACTTTAATGCAACCAGAGGAAAACCCCCCCAAAAACTCTGGACCACCTGTACTCCACACACAGAGACGCATACAAAACTCTCCCTCACCCTCCATTTGGTAAATCTGACCATAATTCTATCCTCCTGATTCCGGCTTACAAGCAAAAATGAAAGCAGGAAGCACCAGTGACTAGATCAATAAAAAAAGTGGTCAGATGAAGCAGATGCTAAGCTACAGGACCGTTTTGCTAGCACAGACTGGAATAAGGTCTGGGATTCCTCTGATGGCATTGAGGAGTACACCACATCAGTCATTGGCTTCATCAATAAGTGCGTCGATGACGTCGTCATCACAGTGACTGTACGTACAGTACATTACGTCCCGTTCTCATCTTAACCCTCTGAGGACAGGCCAAGTCACAGTGTGACATACATCTATCTCTGTACTCACACATGTATGCAGCTCACACACTCACACACACACACACACACACACACACACACACACACACACACACACACACACTGCAGGGCCAATGCGTCATACACAGCTGATGTGAGCCAGACAGACAGGGTGCAGATTTCAGGAGCAGGATGGCTGTCAAAATATCACTGTCAGATATCAGTACAAGTCAGAGGGAGTGTGCGCACACACACACACTTTCTGCTCGGCATGAGTAAAGCTCAGAGGGGTTAGGTCTGATATTTAATAAACTCTACTCCCGCTAGAACCCAGCCAGGTAGACAAGCAGATTTACCAACAGTGTTTGTACGTGTCTGTCCTCAGTGAAGGTGTATGCATGCTGTAGGTGGCTCTGAGTCTGACTCTCTCAGAGTGTGTGTGTGTGTGTGTGTATATGTAAATTCAGCAAAAAAAGAAACGTCCCTTTTTCAGGACACTGTCTTTCAAAGACAATTCGCAAAAATCCAAATAACTTCACAGCTTTTCATTGTAAAGGGTTTAAACACTGTTTCCCATGCTTGTTCAATGAACCAGAAACAATTAATGAACATGCACCTGTGGAATGGTCGTTAAAACACTAACAGCTTACAGACGGTAGGCAATTAAGGTCACATTTATGAAAACTTAGGACACTAAAGAGGCCTTTCTACTGACTCTGAAAAACATCAAAAGAAAGATGCCCATGGTCCCTGCTCATCTGTGTGAATGTGCCTTAGGCATGCTGCAAGGAGGCATGAGGACTGCAGATGTGGCCAGGGCAATAAATGCAATGTCCGTACTGTGAGACGTCTAAGACAGCGCATAAGGGAGACAGGATGGACAGCTGATCGTCCTCGCAGTGGCAGACCACGTGTAACAACACCTGCACAGGATTGGTACATCCGAACATCACACCTGCGGGACAGGTACAGGATGGCAACAACAACTGCGAGGAATGCACAAGAGTTACACCAGGAACGCACAATCCCTCCATCAGTGCTCAGACTGTCCGCAAGAGGCTGAGAGAGGCTGGACTGAGGGCTTGTAGGCCTGTTGTAAGTAAGGCAGGGCCTCACCAGACATCACCGGCAACAACGTCGCCTATGGGTACAAACCCACCGTCGCTGGACCAGACAGGACTGGCAAAAAGTGCTCTTCACTGACGAGTCGCAGTTTTGTCTCACCAGGGGTGATGGTCGGACTCAAGTTTATTGTCGAAGGAATGAACGTTACATCGAGGCCTGTACTCTGGAGCGGGATCGATTTGGAGGTGGAGGGTCCGTCATGGTCTGGGCGGTAGGTCACCACATCATCGGACTGAGCTTGTTGTCATTGCAGGCAATCTCAACGCTGTGCGTTACAGGGAAGACATCATCCTCCCTCATGTGGTACCCTTCCTGCAGGCTCATCCTGACATGACCCTCCAGCATGACAATGCCACCAGCCATACTGCTCGTTCTGTGCATGATTTCCTGCAAGACAGGAATGTCAGTGTTCTGCCATGGCCAGCGAAGAGCCCGAATCTCAATCCCATTGAGCACGTCTGGGACCTGTTGGACCGGAGGGTGAGGGCAAGGGCCATTCCCCCCAGAAATGTCCGGGAACTTGCAGGTGCCTTGGTGGAAGAGTGAGGTAACGTCTCACAGCAAGAACTGGCACATCTGGTGCAGTCCATGAAGAGATGCACTACAGTACTTAATGCAGCTGGTGGCCACACCAGATACTGACTGTTACTTTTGATTTTGACCCCCCCCCCTTTGTTCAGGGACACATTATTACATTTCTGTTAGTCACATGTCTGTGGAACGTGTTCAGTTTATGTCTCAGTTGTTGAATCTTATGTTCACTCACACGTTAAATTTACTGAAAATAAACGCAGTTGACAGTGAGAGGACAATTTTTTTTTTGCGGAGTGTATGTGTGTGTGTGTGTGTGTGTGTGTGTGTGTGTGTGTGTGTGTGTGTGTGTGTGTGTGTGTGTGTGTGTGTGTGTGTTTGGTGTAGGGTAAATAGCTTTTTGTTCTGCAGTAGCTTGCTGTCAGCACACCTGTGTGTGTGTGTGTGTGTGTGTGTGTGTGTGTGTGTGTGTGTTTGGTGTAGGGTAAATAGCTTTTTGTGCTGCAGTAGCTTGCTGTCAGCACACCTGTGTGTGTCTGTGTGTGTGTGTGTGTGCGTGTGTGTGTGTGTTAATCATTCGTTTTGGTTAATCCTAATTCAGGAGTGTTGGTATCTCAAAATCAATGATATTGAGCTGGGCTCTGTACACTTCAGATACGGACTCAAGGGATAAGACTATAGACACACACATAACCTGCAAACACACACACACACACCACACACACACACACACACACAGCTGTTGATGAATTATTGGTAAACACTCTCAGTGCTGGAAGGTTACAGACAGATAGCTGTGCTCCATCTCGTTACATCTCAGTCATTTAGCAGACACTTATCCAGAGCCACATATAATATTGAGTGAATACATTTTGAAAATGTTTCGTTACAGGTCCCCCGTGGGAATCAAACCCACAACCCTGGTGTTGAAAGCACCATGCTCTACCAACTGAGCCACACATCTCATCTCTTGTCTTTCTTTCTCTCATTCCCTCATTCCACACCCACTCCTCCCTCTCGTCCCCTCTCACTTTCTCTGTTTACTTTGCGTTCTTCCAGGAAATTTGTTATTCATTCTGTTAATTCACTTATGGAGATGGATCTCACAAACACACAGTTTATTTAGGGAGATGGATCTCACAAACACACAGTTTATTTTAGGGAGATGGATCCACTGGTTTTTATTTTATCTTTATTTAACTTGGCAAGTCAGTTAAGAACAAATTCTTATTTTCAATGACAGCCTAGGAACAGTGGGTTAACTGCCTTCTTCAGGGGTAGAATGACAGATTTGAACTTGCAACCTTTCGGTTACTAGTCCAATGCTCTAACCACTAGGCTACCCTGCCGCCCACTGTGACTCCTCATCCTTCCACCTCTGCGACTTGCGTGCGTGAGAGAGAGAGTGTGAGTGTGAGTGAGTGAGTGAGTGAGTGAGAGTGAGAGTGAGAGAGCCTACCTAGATTCAACATTAACACAAACAGTCTTGTACAGCTAACCTCGTGGGGACACACAATTCAGTCCCATTCAAAATCCTATTTTCCCTAACCCTAACCTGTACCCTTAACCCTCTTAACCCAAAAACCTACCCCTAACCCTAGCTCCTAACCCTTGACCTAATTCTAACCATAACACTAATCCCCCTAGAAATAGCATTTGATCTCGTAGTGACTAACAAAATGTCCCAAGTTGGTGAATGTTTTTTTGTTTAGTATTCTTCTGGTCCACACAGGAATAGTTAGAGACGTCTACACAGGACCCAGCCCTGTATAGAGCAGAGGTCCTTTACATATGGCTGGTACAACATTCTTGCATCTTCAAACTGATAGGGTAGAGCTACCAAAATGTCATGTCGAGTTACGAGGCAGCCACCAACCAGCCCACATGACTTGTGTTGATTATGGTGTGTGTGTGTGTGTGTGTGTGTGTGTGTGTGTGTGTGTGTGTGTGTGTGTGTGTGTGTGTGTGTGTGTGTGTGTGTGTGTGTGTGTGTGTGTGTGTGTGTGTGTGTGTGTGTGTGTGTGTGTGTGTGTGTGTGTGTGTATGATAGCCTGCCAAAGACAGTCAGCCTGTGTCCCTGATGGCCTGGCCAAAGCACTGACTCAGCGAAGGTGCTGTCTGCATTATTCAGCAGGTGTAGTCAAGGTGCTAAAGAGATGCCTCAATGGAGAGGATAGGGTGCTAACTGGACTAGTGCAGGTCAAGGCTAAGGGTATATAGTAGCCTAGCATGATAAAGGGACTAGTGCAGGTCAAGGCTAAGGGTATATACTAGCCTAGCATGATAAAGGGTCTAGTGCAGGTCAGGGATAAGGGTATATACTAGCCTAGCATGATAAAGGGTCTAGTGCAGGTCAGGGATAAGGGTATATACTAGCCTAGCATGATAAAGGGACTAGTGCAGGTCAAGGCTAAGGGTATATACTAGCCTAGCATGATAAAGAGACTAGTGCAGGTCAGGGATAAGAGTATATACTAGCCTAGCATGATAAAGAGACTAGTGCAGGTCAAGGCTAAGGGTAAATACTAGCCTAGCATGATAAAGGGACTAGTGCAGGTCAGGGCTAAGGGTATATACTAGCCTAGCATGATAAAGTGACTAGTGCAGGTCAGGGCTAAGGGTATATAGTAGAGAAACACGCAGGGAGAGAAACACGCAGGGAGAGAAACACGCAGGGAGAGAAACACAAGGGGAGAGAAACATGGGGAGAGAAACACGCAGGGAAAGAAACATGGGAGAGAAACACGCAGGGAGAGAAACACGCGGGGAGAGAAACATGGGGAGAGAAACATGGGGAGAGAAACACGCAGGGAGAGAAACACGCAGGGAGAGAAAAACGCAGGGAGAGAAACACGCGGGGAGAGAAACACGCGGGGAGAGAAACACGCGGGGAGAGAAACACGCGGGGAGAGAAACACGCGGGGAGAGAAACACGCGGGGAGAGAAACATGGGAGAGAAACACGCAGGGAGATTAACATGGGAGAGAAACACGCAGGGAGAGAAACATGGGAGAGAAACACGCAGGGAGAGAAACACGCAGGGAGAGAAACATGGGGAGAGAAACACGCAGGGAGAGAAACATGGGGAGAGAAACACGCAGGGAGAGAAACATGGGGAGAGAAACACGCAGGGAGAGAAACATGGGGAGAGAAACACGCAGGGAGAGAAACACGCAGGGGAGAGAAACACGCAGGGAGAGAAACATGGGAGAGAAACACGCAGGGAGAGAAACACGCAGGGAGAGAAACACGCGGGGAGAGAAACACGCGGGGAGAGAAACACGCGGGGAGAGAAACACGCGGGGAGAGAAACATGGGAGAGAAACACGCAGGGAGAGAAACATGGGAGAGAAACACGCAGGGAGAGAAACACGCAGGGTGAGAAACACGTGGGGAGAGAAACACGCAGGGAGAGAAACATGGGGAGAGAAACACGCAGGGAGAGAAACACGCAGGGAGAGAAACACGCAGGGAGAGAAACACGTGGGGAGAGAAACACGCAGGGAGAGAAACACGCAGGGAGAGAAACGCGGGGAGAGAAACACGCGGGGAGAGAAACACGCGGGGAGAGAAACACGCGGGGAGAGAAACACGCGGGGAGAGAAACACGCGGGGAGAGAAACACGCGGGGAGAGAAACATGCAGGGAGAGAAACACGCGGGGAGAGAAACATGCAGGGAGAGAAACACGCAGGGAGAGAAACATGCATGCACAGTCGTTGTACAACATCAGTCGCAGGAAAACACAACTTTGAAAGCAGTTTTGATGGCCACTGTTAAAAGAGGAGGATCACAGACCTTTCTAGTGTTACCAAGCTACAAGTATTTCTCAAATCCAAGAAATTAGAAAAAGGCACCATTTTAGAACCAGAGTTTTTAGCAGTGACACCGTTTATGCGCGTCCTCGCCAATAGCACCAACGGTGTTGAATGCATCTGGAAGACCAGGGCTTAATGTAACACAGGTGTAACAGGTAGACCTATGCCAGGGGAGCCAGGGGTGCCAGGGGTGCCAGGGGAGCCAGGGGAGCCAGGGGAGCCAGGGGTGTCAGGGGTGCCAGGGGAGCCAGGGGAGCCAGGGGTGCCAGGGGTACTCAAGTACTATTTGAGAAGCTGGCAAAGGTGCGGATGGATATTATCATTTATCAGCGGAGTAACATACCCCCACCTCGCAACCCATGCCACCCCAAACTCTTCACACCCCTCTTGTTGGTGGAGAGAACATTTTGCTGTTTTAAATTTCCTGAAATTCTACATTTTCCACATCTTATGTATGTTTATATGATACCAGTGATCGAAGCCCGACCGACTTCCTCCTCCAAAAATGATATTTTTTCGGTGTTTGTCAGGACCTGCAATCCGTATTGACGCGTTGTGTCTCCAGATCTGGACCGCTGTCCGCCAGTTGAGTATTTGGGGACTACGTTATATTCACAGTACAGGATCCTTGATTGGCTGAGTGCCAGTGGAACATTGTTTGTTACTATGCTGCACCACGTAGATAATGCTTAATGCTAAATAACACACCTGCCTGATAATATGGAGCAATATGTTATTGGCTCATTGCTGGAGGGGGAGCTTATATTTTAGATGTCAGCATAATTACATTTTTCTTCATTTTGGAGTAGGATGTCCTTTTAAAAAGTTACCGTAATTTCTGGTCTATTAAGCGCACCTGAATATAAGCCGCACCCACTGAATTAAAAAATAGATATTATTTTGAACATAAATAAGCCGCACATGTCTATAAGCCGCAGGTGCCTACCGGTACATTGAAACAAATGAACTTTAAACAGGCTTTAACGAAACATGGCTTGTAACAAAAAAAAAAAATTTGCAGTAAGCTTTAGTTGCCTTTTTGCACTGAGTCAATTCCTCACGGTGCTGTTTCCAACGTCTTATCATCGACTCATTAAGACCAAGCTCCCGTGCAGAGGCTCTATTTCCTTTTCCAACAGCCAGATCAATCGCCTTCAACTTGAAAGCTGCATCATATGCATTTCTCCATGTCTTTGCCATGATGAGGGTGACAAAATGACTACCGTAATCAGAATGATGGGAAGTCTGAGAGCGCTCGATTTCATCTAAACAGTAAACAAAAAAGTTGTTTGCCGTATCCCGTTCGGCAATTTCATTGGTCTAATGAAAGCTTCATGCCGCCAAAAAACTGAGCACGTCACAGAATGTGTTTTTTTGGAAGAAAAAAAATTGAAAGCGGGAAAAAACCATATATTAGCCGCGTCATTGTTTAAGCCGCGAGGTTCAAAGCGTGGGAAAAAAGTTGCGGCTTATAGTCTGGAATTTACGGTACCTGAAATGACATTCTCACAGTCATTCTCCCCCAAAAAAGTGTAGGTCTCTAGCATGCTAAAGGGATAAAGATAAGGAGATGAGCTAGCCTAGCATGCTAAAGGGATAAAGATAAGGAGATGAGCTAGCCTAGCATGCTAAAGGGATAAAGATAAGGAGATGAGCAAGCCTAGCATGCTAAAGGGACTAGTGCAGGTCAGGGCTAAAGACAATTGGATGAGGTAGATTCCTGTTGCCAGGCTACAAGACACCCCCATAGAGTAGAACCGGACTACATTAGATGAGGTAAGTTTGTAACAATCAACAGGTGATGAGTCAGACAGGCCTGAGAGGCAGAGAGACAGGAGAGGCTACCGCTAATCCAAGACGGTGGAGAGCTACTGAACCAAA
Organism: Salmo trutta; assembly: GCF_901001165.1. Classification (NCBI taxonomy): domain Eukaryota; kingdom Metazoa; phylum Chordata; class Actinopteri; order Salmoniformes; family Salmonidae; genus Salmo; species Salmo trutta. The sequence continues at coordinate 81,150,349 of NC_042969.1, forward strand.
GACAGACTGCGTCTTTTCCTTTGAGTGTGACGATATAGATTAGAAAATAATGAATCAATGTACTTGAGCTCACATCAAGGGAGGCACTCATGCAGGGACACCTGCACACTTACACAGCAATTAAGGTCCTTGTTTATTTATGAGAGCAAATATTAGATGCTGTTTGGAGTATAGAGAGTTTGATGTGTTCAGTTTTGCTCTGTTATATTGGGACATTATGAATATATTGTTGGTTTTCCCCATAACTAGTGCTAGCTATCTCTTTCTCTCTGCCTCCCACTTCCCTCTCACACCTCATCTCCATCTTCCTCCCTCCATCCTTCCCATCTTCCTCCCTCCCTCCCTCCTTCCTTCCTATCTCTACCTCCCTCCCTATCTGCCTCCCTCCCTCCTTCCTATCTACCTCCCTCCCTCCTTCCTATCTGCCTCCCTCCCTACTTTCCTACCTTCCTCCTCCCTCCCTCCCTCCCCTCCCTCCCTCCTTATCTTCCTCCCCTCCCTCCTTATCTTCCTCACCTCCCTCCTTATCATCCTCCTTCCTTCCTTCCTTCCTTCCTTCCTTCCTTCCTTCCTTCCGTCAAATCTGCCTCCCTCTCTCCTTCCTATCTGCCTCCCTCTCTCCTTCCTATCTGCCTCCCTTCCTTCCTTCCTTCCTTCCTTCCTTCCTTCCTTCCTTCCTTCCTTCCTTCCTTCCTTCCTTCCTTCCTTCCTTCCTTCCTTCCTTACTCCTCCCTTCCTTCCTTCCTTCCTTCCTTCCTTCCTTCCTATCTTCCTTCCTCCCTGCCTCCCTCCCTCCTTCCTGCCTATCTGCCTCCCTCCCTCCCTCCTTCCTACCCATCTGCCTCCCTCCCTCCTTCCTACCCATCTGCCTCCCTCCCTCCTTCCTACCCATCTGCCTCCCTCCCTCCTACCTACCTCCCTCCCTCCCTCCCTCCCTCCTACCTGCCTCCCTCCCTCCCTCCTACCTACCTGCCTCCCTCCCTCCTACCTTCCTCCCTCCCTATCTTCCTTCCACTCTCCCTCCCTCCATATCTGCCTCCCTCCCCTCTTCCTACCTGTCTCCCTCCTTCCTACCCATCTGCCTCACTCCCTCCCTCCTTCCTACCCATCTGCCTCACTCCCTCCCTCCTGCCTACCCATCTGCCTCACTCCCTCCCTCCTTCCTACCCATCTGCCTCACTCCCTCCCCCCTTCCTACCCATCTGCCTCACTCCCTCCCTCCTTCCTACCCATCTGCTTCCCTCCTTCCTACCCATCTGCCTCCCTCCCTCCTTCCTGCCTCCCTCCCTCCCTCCTTCCTACCTATCTATCTGCCCCCTCCCTCCCTCCCTCCTTCCTACCCATCTGCCTCCCTCCCTCCCTCCTTCCTACCCATCTGCCTCCCTCCCTCCCTCCTTCCTATCCATCTGCCTCCCTCCCTCCCTCCTATCTGCCTCCCTCCCTCCAGCCTCCCTCCAGCATCCCTCCCTCCTATCTTCCTCCCTCCCTCCCTCCTTCCTACTTATCTGCCTCCCTCCTTCCTACCTATCCGCCTTCCTCCTATCCATCTGCCTCCCTCCCTCCTATCCATCTGCCTCCCTCCCTCCTATCCATCTGCCTACCTCCCTCCTATCTGCCTCCCTCCCTCTTATCTGCCTCCCTCCCTCCAGCCTCCCTCCTTCCCTCCAGCATCCCTCCCTACTATTTTCCTCCCCCCCTCCTTCCTACTTATCCGCCTCCCTCCTTCCTTCCTATCTGCCTCCCTCCTTCCTACCTATCTGCCTCCCTCCTTCCGTCCTTCCTACCTATCTGCCTCCCTCACTCCCTCCCTCCTTCCTTCCTTCCTGCCTCCCTCCCTCCCTCCCTCCCTCCTTCCTGCCTCCCTCTCTCCTTCCTTCCTGCCTCCCTCCCTCCTTCCTTCCTCCCTCCTTCCTACCTATCTGCCTCCCTCCTTCCTTCCTATCTGCCTCCCTCCTTCCTACCTATCTGCCTCCCTCCGTCCTACCTACCTATCTGCCTCCCTCACTCACTCCCTCCTTCCTTCCTCCCTCCCTCCTATCTTCCTCCTTCCTATCTTCCTCTCTCCCCATCTTCCTTCCTTCTGCCCTCCCTCCCTCCCCATCTTCCTCCCCATCTTCCTCTCTCCTCCTTCCTTCTTCCTCCCTCCTCATCTTCCTCTCTCCTTCCTTCCTATCTGCCTCCCTCGCTCCCTCCTTCCTACCTCCTTTCTCCCTCCCTTCTCCCTCCCTTCTCCCTCCCTTCTCCCTCCCTTCTCCCTCCCTTCTCCCTCCCTCCCTCCCTCGTATCTGACTCCATCCCTCCTTCCTGCCTCCCTCTCTCCTATCTGACTCCCTCCCTCCCTCCCATCTTCCTC
>NC_042969.1:81153201-81178900 GCF_901001165.1 Salmo trutta
CCTCCCTTCCTTTCTATCCTCCTCCCTCCCTTCCTTCCTATCCTCCTCCCTCCCTTCCTTCCTATCTGCCTCCCTCCCTCCTTTCCTTCCTTCCTTCCTATCTGCCTCCCTCCCTATCTGCCTCCCTCCCTTCCTTCCTTCCTATTTGCCTCCCTCCCTTCCTTCCTCCCTCCCTGCCTGCCTGCCTGCCTGCCTGCCTGCCTCCCTTCCTTCCTTCCTTCCTTCCTTCCTTCCTTCCTTCCTTCCTTCCTTCCTTCCTTCCTTCCTTCCTTCCTTCCTTCCTTCCTTCCTTCCTTCTTATCTGCATCCCTCCCTTCCTTCTTATCTGCATCCCTTCTTCCCATCTGCCTCCCTCCCTCCTTCCTCCCTCCCTCCCTCCTCCCTCCTTCCTCCTTCCTCCTCCTTCCTCCTCCCTCCCTCCCTCCCTCCCTCCTTCCTCCCTCCAACCCTCCCTCCGTCCTCAATCCCCTCCTGGGTATCTGAGTACATGAAAATAATGAATTAGTTCAGTAAACATGCTTCTAGCTTGCCACTGTGTTTGTGTAACCCTCTCACTGTCCGTGTCAATGGACATTCATTTATGTTTAAAAGAAACACACGTGCGCACACATATGTGCACACACATTCACGCACACGGTCACACTTTCTCACCCCCCTAAGTGCGGCGAATGGAGCACGCCACACATCTTGTGGTGTTTTGGATTAGCCTAAAATTGCTCCTTTGTAGGGGGTTATGAGGACGTGTGTAATGTACTTTTATCCTCTGTGCCCTAATGTGTGTGTGTGTGTGTGTGTGTGTGTGTGTGTGTGTGTGTGTGTGTGTGTGTGTGTGTGTGTGTGTGTGTGTGTGTGTGTGTGTGTGTGTGTGTGTGTGTGTGTGTGTGTGTGTGTGTGTGTGTGTGAGCGAGAGGATTCTGCTGAAATCATTCTGTTCTGAGAATTCTTATTTTACGATGTCATCAAGCTACTTAGGTGGCCTTTAAAACAGTGTGTGCCTGTGTTAAAACTGTGTGTGTGTGTGTGTGTGTGTTTGCGTGTGAATGTAAAATGTAAATGTAAAATGTGTGTGTGGTGGGATTAAGTAGTGTTCATGGCTGGCTGTGAGACAGTCTAACCTCTCTCCACCAATGGGATTCATTTTTCCAGCTAAGGGGAGATGAGTGCTTTAGTGTCAAGTACAGTTTTAGTGTGGAGTGTGCCCTATGTACAAGTGCAGCTAATGGAATTAAACCAATCGGAGCCTCTCTCTATTCTCTCTTTACCTCTGCAGGGACTGGGCTATGCTGGATAAAAAGGGAGAGGGATCACAGACAGACTTCCGCTAGCATTCCAATGAGACTTTCTCTATGTTAGGGATTCCTTCCTAAAGCGTGTATACACAGCATGTGACTAGAACACTGCTGGACTGACAGGACCAGCCAGGTGGCGTTTGTTTGTGCGTGCGACCGGATAGAAGGTCTCTTTCAACTGAGGTAAAGCTATTATTGTCAGAGTGACAGAAGTATCAGTCTCTAATGGAGTCAGCTATTATACAGAGATAGACACACACACACAAACAGTAATCTCTCGCACACAGTTGTGATGGGCTTCCTGTCTTCAGATCAACACTTCCCGTCATATCTGTAATTATGGTGTTCTCCCCATTTCTGTAATTTATGGTGTTCTCCCCATTTCTGTAATTTATGGTGTTCTCCCCATTTCTGTAATTTATGGTGTTCTCCCCATTTCTGTAATTTATGGTGTTCTCCCCATTTCTGTAATTTATGGTGTTCTCCCCATTTCTGTAATTTATGGTGTTCTCCCCATTTCTGTAATTTATGGTGTTCTCCCCATTTCTGTAATTTATGGTGTTCTCCCCATTTCTGTAATTTATGGTGTTCTCCCCATTTCTGTAATTTATGGTGTTCTCCCCATTTCTGTAATTTATGGTGTTCTCCCCATTTCTGTAATTTATGGTGTTCTCCCCATTTCTGTAATTTATGGTGTTCTCACCATTTCTGTCGTGTTTTATCGTTCAGAATTCCACTACACAGCAGCTAACTCTCAGTATGGGGGAAAGGGAGAGAGAGAGAGGAAGAGGGAGAAAGAGAGGAAGACAGGGAGAGAGAGAGAGGAAGAGAGAAAGTCACTAAATGAATGCATCCATGCTGAAGTAGGGAAAAGCATACAGGAACGTGACACACAGTGTGATCAGCACTTTCTCCTTCTCATCAGGCAGTTAGAAATTGATGTCATGTCAGCTTTATTTCTGTCAAACCAAGTTGTCTCTATCTCTCTCTTCCCCCTCTCATCCCTTCCTCCTACTGACTCATCAGCTTTATTTCTGTCAAACCAAGTTAGCGCGTGCGCGCACTCCCCTCTCTGTCAGGACCACTGGTCAAGGATTATAACATGGCAAAAAACTCGCTCTTTTTTCTTCTTCTGTTGCTCCCTCCCTCCCCATTCTATGTCCTCGTAAGCTGTATGTATAACTTGAAGGACGGCCTCTCTCACCTTCTTTCTATGCCTGTCTTTCATCCGTCTACCTTCTTTAACCCTCTCTTGAATCCCTCCATCCTCCCTCATCAGTGTTTCGCTATAGTGTCACCAGATGGCTCTGGCCCAAAGCTGACAAGGCACTACTAAGATGCTGTGACACCTTTCGCTTACCCTTACTCCTCTCCTCTCAGATTCAAAACTAAAGAAAGTTAAAACTGGCATGCTAATAACCCAGATGCTAAGCACAGAAACACACACATGTTTTGTTCTTCTATCCTCGTGGGGACCTAAAATTCATTTCCATTCAAAATCCTATTTTCCCTAACCCTAAACCTAACTCCAAACCTTACCCTAATTTTAACCCGAATCCTAAACCTAACCCCTAAGCTTAGGATAGCCTTTGTCCTCAAGGGGATGTGAGAAATGTCCCCACGAGGGATAATTTTCCTTGTTTAACCATCCTTGTGGGGACATTGGGGGATTTTAGGTCCCCACAAGGATAGAGGAACCCTCCACCCCACACACACACACACACACACACACACACCCTCTTTCTCTCTTCTATCGTCAGTTCCATTACTCAGTGTAGACCGGCGTTTTCAGCCTCTCCACGCCACCCTGTTGTCTACATAGAGGAGAGGAAAACAATGGTTCCAAAGTCTAGGGGTGGGGGATCTTTGGCTGTTACACTTTGGCACGGTGTGTGTGTGTTAACCGGGGATTCCCTGGGAGGAGTGTTCCTGTAAAGTCGTATGTGTGTGTGTGTGTGTGTGTGTGTGTGTGTGTGTGTGTGTGTGTGTGTGTGTGTGTGTGTGTGTGTGTGTGTGTGTGTGTGTGTGTGTGTGTGTGTGTGTGTAGGGTTGTCCCAGTTTAGCTCACTCTAATCAATGACTCATGAGTTTCTGGAGTTCAGACGACTTTACAGACCTCCTCCCTTCCCTCCACAAAGGAGACACACACACCCAAGTGTCAAACCAAATCAAACTTTATTTGTCACTTGCGCCGAATACAACACGTGTAGACTTTACTGTGAAATGCTTACTTACAAGCTCTTAACCAACAGTGCAGTTCAAGAAGAGTTAAGAAAATATGTACAAAATACACTAAAGTAAAACAAATCAAAATAATAAAAAGTAACACAATAACATAACAATAACGAGGCTATATACAGGGTGTACCGGTACCGAGTCAGTGTGCGAGGGTACAGGTTAGAGGTCGACCGATTAATCGACATGGCCGATTAATTAGGGCCGATTTCAAGTTTTCATAACAATCGGTAAATCGTCATTTTTGGACGCCGATTATGGCTGATTACATTGCACTCCACGAGGAGACTGCGTGGCAGGCTGACCACCTGTTACACGAGTGCAGCAAGGAGCCAAGGTAAGTTGCTTGCCAGCATTAAACTTATCTTATAAAAAACAATCAAGCTTAACATAATCACTAGTTAACTACACATGGTTGATGATATTACTAGTTTATCTAGCTTGTCGTGCGTTGCATATAATCAATGTGGTGCCTGTTAATTTATCATCGAATCACAGCCAACTTCGCCAAACGGATGATGATTTAACAAGCGCATTCGCGAAAAAAGCACAATCGTTGCATCAATGCACCTAACTATAAACATCAATGCCTTTCTTATAATCAATACACAAGTATATTTTTTTAAACCTGCATATGTTGTTAAAAGAAATTCATGTTAGCAGGCAATATTAACTAGGGAAGTTGTGTCACTTCTCTTGCGTTCAGTGCAAGCAGAGTCAGGGTATATGCAGCAGTTTGGGCCGCCTGGCTCGTTGCGAATTGTGTGAAGACCATTTCTTCCTAACAAAGACAGTAATTAATTTGCCAGAATTGTACATAATTATTACATAACATTGAAGGTTGTGCAATGTAACAGGAATATTTAGACTTAGGGATGCCATCCGTTAGATACAATACGGAACTGTTCCGTATTTCACTGAAAGAATAAACGTTTTGTTTTCGAAATGATAGTTTCCGGATTTGACCATATTAATGACCTAAGGCTCGTATTTCTGTGTGTTTATTATATTATAATTAATTCTATGATTTGATATTTGATAGCGCAGTCTGACTGAGCGGTGGTAGGCAACAGCAGGCTCGTAAGCATTCATTCAAACAGCACTTTCCTGCGTTGGCCAGCAGCTCTTCGCAATTCTTGAAGCACAGGACTGTTTATGACTTCAAGCCTATCAACTCCCGAGATTAGGCTGGCAATACTAAAGTGCCTATAAGAACATCCAATAGTCAAAGGTATATGAAATACAAATGGTAGTGTAACGCCCTGGCCATAGAGAGGTTTTTTTTTGTTCTTTATTTTGGTTAGGCCAGGGTGTTACATTGGGTGGGCGTTCTATGTTCTTTTTCTAGGGTTTTTGTATTTCTTTGTTTTGAGCCGTGTGTGGCTCCCAATCAGGCACAGCTGAAGTTCGTTGTTGTTGATTGGGAGTCACACATAAGGAGCATGTTTTTCCTTTGGGTTTTGTGGGTAATTGTTTCTGTTAGTGTTTTGCACCTGACAAGACTGTTTGGCTGTCGGTTTTCTTGTTTTGTTTGTATAGTGTTCTTTCTTTATTAAATATTCAATGATGAACACTAACTCCGCTGCACCTTGGTCTACTCTCTCTCACGACAGCCGTTACAGGTAGAGAGAGAAATAGTTCTATAATTCCCATAATAACTACAACCTAAAATTTCTTAACTGGGAATATTGAAGACTCATGTTAAAAGGAACCACCGGCTTTCATATGTTCTCATGTTCTGCGCAAGGAACTTAAACTTTAGCTTTTTGACATGGCACATATTGCACTTTTACTTTCTTCTCCAACACTGTGTTTTTGCATTATTTAAATCAAATTGAACATGTTTCATTATTTATTAGAGACTAAATTGATTTTATTTATGTATTATATTAAGTTAAAATAAAAGTGTTAATTCGGTATTGTTGTAATTGTCATTATTACAAATATATATATATTGTCCGATCAATCGATAGGCTTTTTTTGGTCCTCTAATAATGGGTATCGGCGTTGAAAAAAATAATAATCGGTCGACCTCTAGTACAGGTATACCTATAGACCATCACAATCACTTCAGAACCATGGTTTGGAGTCTTTCACTCCAGTGGTAGAGTATGTGAGCATGCCTGTGGGTGTATGCATGTTTGTGTTTTTCTTGGAGAGAAGAGGCCACCCATAGTCCCCAGACTCAGCCAAGACTGATGACATCACATACTGAAACTATTTCAGTAAGAAAAGTAGGGCCCTATAATGTTTTGTGCCGGATTCCGTTTTTTCCAAAGTTCCACTTTCTTAGTTTGGTTTTTCCAGGTTTTCCATTTTCCCCATTTTATTTCTGGTTTTCGCTCTCAAAAAACACACTTTTTTTATATAGAAAAACGACATTTTATGAGGACGGCACAGTGATGCCGAAACGTTGGTAAATACCCATTAAATTGCTGGGAGTTTATACATGGAGTGTGAGACTTTATTTTGATAGTTTATTTGCCGTTAGTCAGCACCTCCACACAAACTAATTTTTCTGGTGTTCATCAGCTCATGGTTTTTTAGCATGTTTTAAGTCCACAACATTGATTAGACCACATCTGGAGACCACTTTTGAGGTCTGGGGAAAATAGAAGAGATTATGGATTTTGGGGTGTAGTTAGGTTTTATTGCAAGTGTGAACCAGCAAGAGACAGTTGTTTGGTTAGCAATGATCCTGTATCATTCATGTGATTTCAGAGTTGGCAAAACAAATGGCCACTGGATTGAGGAAAATAATCCTGATGTCATTCTGCCAGGCAGGCTACTTTGTAGTTAACATTTAATTGAGAAGGTTTTTTGGGAAAGCCTTTCCATCTCTACCAGAAGATAGTTAGCATTAGCATCATCGCTAACGGCTACACAAAGTAGACATACACACAGACAGGGGAATTCCTGTGCTGTTTCAAAAAGTTACAGGAATATATGAATCACTGATGCATTTTGTTCATGTCTTATAATTCATTTGAATTTTCTGTAACACTTTATTTGGATAGTCTGTAGGTCATCTACAGATGGACTATCAGTAACAATTCAACCAACTACCAACAGTACTAACCCTTAACCCAGTGGTGGAAAATTGTCAAACTTCAGTAAAAGTAAAAAGTAAATGCTATACATCAAATTCCTTGTGTTAAGCAAACCAGACGCAACAATTGCATTTATTTAGAGACGGACAGGGGCACATTCCCACACTCAGACATAATTGACAAATGCACTATTTATGTTTAGTGAGTCCGCCAGATCAGAAGCAGTAGGGATGACAATTCGTTATATTGCTAGGTATGTGAATTGGACTGTTGCTGTCCTGCCTCAGCATTTGAAATGTAAAAAGTACTTTTGTGTGTCAGGGAAAAAGTACAGTGCATTCGGAAAGTATTCAGACCTCTAGACCTTTTTTTTCAACATTTTGTTACGTTACAGCCTTATTCTAAAATGGATTAAATCGTTTTTTACCCACCTAATCAATCTACACACGATACCCCATAATGACAAAGCAAAAACAGGTTTTTAGAATTTGTATTAAATTATTCAACTTTACATGAGTATTCAGACCATTTACTGAGTACTTTGTTGAAGCACCTTTGGCAGCGATTCCGACATCGAGTCTTCTTGGGTAAATGTTGTCATCAAAGTCTGGCTGGATTTATGGTGCTTTCAAGACAACTGGGAATTCGGGAAAAAACAAGGTCGAATCATGATGAAGTCATCAATCTTCAGGTTGGATGCCCGTTCAAAACGTATTTCCCAGTCAGAGCTCGTTTTGTCCGGAATTCCCACTTGTCTTGAACTCACTGAAGTCCAGTTTCGAGTTAACAGTTGTTTTGAGTGCGGCACAAATTATGCTTCATTGACAGCATGGCCAATGTTGAATGTTAATCAATTTAAAAACTTGGAAAAAAGAGACATTTAATCCCAAATTTGGGACCACACATCCAATCCACTGAATATCAGGCTAGTGATTGCTTTGCAATGCTTGCAGATAACCACTGTCACGGATTCCTTCCAAACTACTCATTGTTGAATTTGCAATTTCCAACTTGTTGTGTAATGTTTATGTGCAATGGCCGATGAGCACCGATAAGTTATCTATAATTTCTCTTCATATGACATGGAGTAAAAAGGATTTGCCAGTAGATTGTGGATTTAACTCATGATGATGACTGCTAGCTAAGATTTTGAAAGTATGAAATTGACATGATCAGTCCAATCCAAGCTGCTGTAGATCTAACATGATTTGACGTTATTTTATGTGTGGCCAATGACGTTGAGCCTTCTTGAATGGGCACTTCTAATGTAACTCTATGGCAGCACCAAAGGCCTACCCTTAGACTTGGCGGTGACGCACTGTCCCCACGAGTGACAGAACACTGAGTTAATCAAGGCGCAACTAGAGAACATTACCAACCCCTACGCTCCGTATTTTCCGCTGGCTGCCCCACCTCCACAGAAAGCCCTGAGCTAGGCTGAAACACCTGCATTTTGGAGCTGCCTTACTCAAGAAAACAAAAAGAGACCATGTTTGTATACGGCTTTATTAAATCAATGATTCCGATTACTATTTTTTTTTACATTGTTTGCAAACTAATATGTGACACGTATTAATGCCAAAATAACATATACATTTTTTCAATTGTTTTATTTATTTTAGCTAAAAATGTGGAGCATCTGCCCTGAATGATGGGTCGCCACTGCTCCTGCTACACCACGGTCCTACCCTACAGAGTTCTTCTACCCTACACCACGGTGCTACCCTACAGAGTACCTCTACCCTACACCACGGTGCTACCCTACAGAGTTATTCTACCCTACACCACGGTGCTACCCTACACCCTACACCACGGGTCTACCCTACAGAGTACTACCCTACACCACAGTTCTACCCTACAGAGTTCCTCTACCCTACACCACGGTTCTACCCTACAGAGTTCCTCTACCCTACACCACGGTGCTACCCTACACCACGGTGCTACCCTACACCACGGTGCTACCCTACACCACGGTGCTACCCTACACCACGGTGCTACCCTACAGAGTTCTTCTACCCTACACCACGGTTCTACCCTACAGAGTTCTCCTACCCTAAACCACGGTGCTACCCTACAGAGTTATTCTACCCTACACCCCGGTTCTACCCTACAGAGTTCCTCTACCCTACACCACGGTGCTACCCCTACACCACGGTGCTACCCTACAGAGTTCTTCTACCCTACACCACGGTTCTACCCTACAGAGTTCTCCTACCCTACACCACAGTGCTACCCTACAGAGTTATTCTACCCTACACCACGGTTCTACCCTACAGAGTTCTCCTACCCTACACCACAGTGCTACCCTACAGAGTTATTCTACCCTACACCCCGGTGCTACCCTACACCACAGTGCTACCCTACACCACGGTGCTACGCTACAGAGTTATTCTACCCTACACCACGGTTCTACCCTACACCACAGTGCTACCCTACACCACGGTGCTACCCTACAGAGTTCTTCTACCCTATACCACGGTTCTACCCTACACCACGGTCCTACCCTACAGAGTTCTTCTACCCTACACCACTTGCTACCTTACAGAGTACCTCTACCCTAGACCACGGTTCTACCCTAAAGAGTTTTTCTACCCTACACCACTTGCTACCTTACAGAGTACCTCTACCCTACACCACAGTGCTACCCTACAGAGTACCTCTACCCTACACCACGGTGCTACCCTACAGAGTACCTCTACCCTACACCACGGTGCTACCCTACAGAGTACCTCTACCCTACACCACAGTGCTACCCTACAGAGTTATTCTACCCTACACCACGGTTCTACCCTACACCACAGTGCTACCCTACACCACGGTTCTACCCTACAGAGTTCTTCTACCCTACACCACGGTTCTACCCTACAGAGGTCTTCTACCCTACACCCTGGTTCTACCCTACACCACGGTCCTACCCTACAGAGTTCTTCTACCCTACACCACTTGCTACCTTACAGAGTACCTCTACCCTAGACCACGGTTCTACCCTACAGAGTTTTTCTACCCTACACCACTTGCTACCTTACAGAGTACCTCTACCCTACACCACAGTGCTACCCTACAGAGTACCTCTACCCTACACCACGGTGCTACCCTACAGAGTACCTCTACCCTACACCACGGTGCTACCCTACAGAGTACAGCTCTGGCTACTATAGACCATTGCAAAACAGTGTTTGATCCATTACTTGGTGACATGTGAATATATTTGGAATAGTATTATTTGGTGACGTGTGAATATATTTGGTGATGTGTGAATATATTTGGAATAGTATTATTTGGTGACATGTGAATATACTTGGTATAGTTTATAGTTTCACCTTTCAGGGATTGAGACTTCTATGAAATTCACTGGGGAGGATGGTCCTCCTCTGAGGAGCCTCTACTGCCCTATATATCATTTTATAGGACCCTAGACAATGTTCCCTCTAAGCTGCGGACCCCCCCGAGACTGAAGTATCAGCCCCCAGAGAGAAGCAGAGATTGACATTTACTCAACTTTCTAGAGCAGTGCTCACCAAATCGGTCGATCGCAATCGACTGGCCGATTCCAAGGCATTCCTGGTCCATAGGAGTAACAACATGAATTTGTGCATGAGGCAGAAATAATGCGGTACGATTCGAGTTTCACCATCGGCTGGAAGATGGTGTCCCTTTTTGGTCAGTGTCAGCGGAGGAAAGGGAGAGAGGAAGGATGTTGAGAGACGGACCCTCAGTCTGCTGCTCTCTCCCTCCGCTGAGACTCACCATCAGAAGGAGGCACCATCAGCCCAGTAAAATGAAAAAATGATTTAAATGTATGCTCACTCAGCTGTGCTTCACAAGTAATACAACGGATCTATTACAGGTGTGATCATATAGCCTACCTCACATTTTGAAATAGCCCGAACAACAATGCATTGGCAAGGAAACTCAAGCAAAGCCAGTATGTGGTGACTTTGTCAACCATTTTGAAAAGAAGGTTGACGACATCCGATCCTCGTTTGTTAAGTCAAACGACACCGCTAGTCCTGCTCACATTGGTTAATGTTGCATAGGCTTACATTTTTTAAGTCGTGTTAATTGCAACGCCAGGGTTGTGGGTTCAATTCCCACGGGGGGTCAGTACCAAAAAAAAAAAAAAATGCATGAAATGAAATGTATGCATTCACTACTGTAAGTCGCTCTGGATAAGAGCGTCTGCTAAATGACTAAAATGTAAATGTAAATCAAAGGAAGAGATACATGTCACATGTGCACATTTTGTTCATATCATTTGCTAGTTAGTGAGTTATTAGGCCAGTTCTAGATCATTTGTAGTCAGCAGTAGGGGAGTGACTGAGCACAAAACCTGTACATTTCTAGACATCTTTGAAAAGTGAGTCAGATAAAGAGCCTTTTTTTGTCTTAAAGGGGCAGTGTTGTATTTTGAGACAGGCTTGAATAATCTAAGTAGCCAATAGGCAGAGGGTAGTATAATTTGTCTGATTCTCTGTAATAATGCTATGGGAATAATAATATATTTTATTTTGTAAAGTGGTTTCTTGCATCAAACAACACAACAACATTTTCAGTCACCTCCTTGTCTGAAGGACAAATGGATAAACAGGATATAGCCCTGCGTGTTTTTATTTTATTTCAAAAGTCTCATGGAATGTAGGGCTTCATTGAACACCATACATTGGCTGCTACTGTAGGCTGAATGATAGAACTGCTATTTCAATGTTAAAATGTGATTGCATTTTCTCCACTGTTTTTGATGGTAGGCCTATATTATGATCAAATAGCCACAGTAGCCTACTTGGCCACTGTTAAAACTGTAACTTAAAGTGGGTACAGCCTATGTTCACATCAAACTTTATTTTTCACTTGCGCCGAATACAACAAGTGTAGGTTTTACTGTGAAATGCTTACTGACAAGCCCTTAACCAACAGCGCAGTTCAAGAAGAAGAAAATATGTTCACAGTAAATGTGCGTTGGAAGTTGCACAGAATTTTCACAATGTTCAAGTTTGGGCTCAGCAGACCAGAAATTTGCTCAGTGCTGAAAGAAAAAAAGAGGGCCCTAGATATCATTTTATATGGCCCTGGACACCGCCTAACAGAGTTCCATTCCATCCAGCCTCCCTTACATTCCATCCAGCCTCCCTTACATTCCATCCAGCCTCCCTTACATTCCATCCAGCCTCCCTTACATTCCATCCAGCCTCCCTTACATTCCGGAACAGCCTCCCTTACATTCCATCCAGCCTCCCTTACATTCCGGAACAGCCTCCCTTACATTCCATCCAGCCTCCCTTACATTCCGGAACAGCCTCCCTTACATTCCATCCAGCCTCCCTTACATTTCGGAACAGTCTCCCTTACATTCCGGAACAGCCTCCCTTACATTCCGGAACAGCCTCCCTTACATTCCGGAACAGCCTTACATTCTTCAGCAGACTTTGATGTCTAAACAGACTGTTGTCAGTGTGTGTGCTACGTGCAAACACTCTTTGCCATTAGATTTGCTCTGAGACCCGCAGCGGAAGCAGCCTTTGATTAAAGAAGAGAAAGAAAGATGGAGAGATTGAGGAAGAAATCAGCCAGATAAAAGGTGGGGACGTACAGAGCGATATGCAATGGTGTAGACCAGAGAGGGAGATGAGAGAGGTGGGCCTCTTTTCTTTATGGTGTCTTTAATAAATTAAAAACACTTTTCATGAGGAGGGTGGGAGTTTGTCAGTGAGTGTATGTCACTCTCTCTCTCTGCATGTGTCTCTGTGCGTGCGCCTCTCTCTATATATGTGTGTGTGTGTGTCTCTCTCTTTCTCTGTGTGCGTGTCTGTGTCTTTCTGTGTGTGTGTATTTCTCTCTCTCTGTGTCTCTCTGTGTGTGTGTATGTCTGTGTGTGTGTGTATGTCTCTGTGTGTCTCTCTCTGTGTGTGTGTGTGTCTGTGTGTGTGTTTGTGTGTGGTGTGTATATGTGTCTCTGTGTGTGTGTATATGTCTCTCTCTCTGTGTGTGTATATGTCTCTCTCTCTGTGTGTGTATATGTCTCTTTCTCTGTGTGTGTATATGTGTCTCTCTCTCTGTGTGTGTATATATGTCTCTCTCTCTGTGTGTGTATATGTCTCTCTCTCTGTGTGTGTATATGTCTCTTTCTCTGTGTGTGTATATGTGTCTCTCTCTCTGTGTGTGTATATATGTGTCTCTCTCTGTGTGTGTATATATGTCTCTCTCTCTGTGTGTGTATATATGTCTCTCTCTCTCTGTGTGTGTATATATGTCTCTCTCTGTGTGTGTATATATGTCTCTCTGTCTGTGTGTGTATATATGTCTCTCTGTCTGTGTGTGTATATATGTCTCTCTGTCTGTGTGTGTATATATGTCTCTCGCTCTTTCTGTGTGTGTGTGTGTGTGTTTTTATGTCTCTCTCGCTCTCTCTGTGTGTGTGTGTCTCTCTCTCTTCTGCTGTCTCCTCGGTGAAGGTAATGGGTTGCTTTGAACACAAAGGCCAAATATTGTTTACCACGCACACACACACACGCACACACACGCACACACACGCACACACACACACACACACACACGCACACACACGCACACACACGCACACACACACACACACTTATGGTGAGGAGGGGAGTGTGAATACAACGCTAAACAACACAGGAGAAACCTTGGGGGTAAATCCTGCATGCGCCGTGTGACAGAGCTTGCCAACCAAAAGCACATACACACACACGCTATACCAAATGATGTGTTTGTTCAATGCTGATCATGCCCCGCCCATCTAAGGATCTGTGTTTTTCATATATCTATTTCCTGTGTTTGAGGGGTGAAAAATTCACTTGTCACTTAAATCTCAATAGGTTGATCGCTTTCATTTTACTCCTGCGACTCTTTCATACTTTTTTCTGTTAACGCCATGCCTGTTAACGCCGTGCCTGTTAACGCCGTGCCTGTTGTTTCTGTTAACGCCGTGCCTGTTGTTTCTGTTAACGCCATGCCTGTTGTTTCTGTTAACGCCATGCCTGTTGTTTCTGTTAACGCCATGCCTGTTAACGCCGTGCCTGTTGTTTCTGTTAACGCCGTGCCTGTTAACGCCGTGCCTGTTGTTTCTGTTAACGCCATGCCTGTTGTTTCTGTTAATGCCATGCCTGTTGTTTCTGTTAACGCCATGCCTGTTAACGCCGTGCCTGTTAACGCCGTGCCTGTTGTTTCTGTTAACGCCATGCCTGTTGTTTCTGTTAACGCCATGCCTGTTGTTTCTGTTAACGCCACGCCTGTTGTTTCTGTTAACGCCATGCCTGTTAACGCCGTGCCTGTTAACGCCATGCCTGTTAACGCCGTGCCTGTTGTTTCTGTTAACGCCATGCCTGTTGTTTCTGTTAACGCCATGCCTGTTGTTTCTGTTAACGCCGTGCCTGTTGTTTCTGTTAACGCCGTGCCTGTTGTTTCTGTTAACGCCACGCCTGTTGTTTCTGTTAATGCCGTGCCTGTTGTTTCTGTTAACGCCATGCCTGTTGTTTCTGTTAACGCCATGCCTGTTAACGCCGTGCCTGTTGTTTCTGTTAACGCCATGCCTGTTGTTTCTGTTAACGCCGTGCCTGTTGTTTCTGTTAACGCCATGCCTGTTATTTCTGTTAACGCCGTGCCTGTTAACGCCGTGCCTGTTAACGCCGTGCCTGTTGACGCCATGCCTGTTAACGCCATGCTTGTTAACGCCGTGCCTGTTGACGCCATGCCTGTTAACGCCATGCCTGTTAACGCCATGCCTGTTAACGCCGTGCCTGTTAACGCCGTGCCTGTTGACGCCATGCCTGTTCACGCCACGCCTGTTAACGCCATGCCTGTTAACGCCACGCCTGCGGAAACCGGTCAGACACACTCGGGAATTTCTGAATTGGGCTCAATGGAATACATTATATTTCCGTTACATCTATAAGAACGCTAAAGCTGCATCAGACATTCAACACATCGTCTCGACACCACAAGACAGACTACTTTATTTTGACCAATGTTACGTTTTTGTGAGAAAAAAAAAGAAGTAGTAATTTAATAAAGACGAAATGTTAACAAATTAGATGCAATGAAATTAAAGCAACTTCCAAAAATGAACACTGGGATTATAGAGGTATTATGTCTGATCTTGCAAACAATGTAAAGTCTGTAGAGACAGGTGTGTGTGTGCGTGTGTGTGTGTGTGTGTGTGTGTGTGTGTGTGTGTGTGTGTGTGTGTGTGTGTGTGTGTGTGTGTGTGTGTGTGTGTGTGTGTGTGTGTGTGTGTGTGTAGAGATAGGTGTTATTTACAGCCAAGCCTGTTGACTTTTAATCTGAGGATATCCTGCTAGTGATACACTTGTGGGACTATGCAAAAGAATGTGACAACAGAAATGAATGAGGCTGTCAAGACTGTGCAGGTACTGTAGGCAGAGCAAGATTCTGATGGTTGTTGCTGCCCTTTTCGACCCATTTACGTTAATGTAGTCCAGTGTATTTATGCAAACGAAGCACATTCATTTTCTTTATTTAAAAAAAAATAAAATAAATGATACCATTAAAAAATGTATATACAGTTGAAGTTGGAAGTTTACATACACCTAACCAAATACATTTAAACTCAGTTTTTCACAATTCCTGACATTTAATCCTAGTAACAATTCCCTGTTTTAGGTAAGTTAGGATCAACACTTTATTTTAAGAATGTGAAATGTCAGAATAATAGTAGAGAAAATGATTTATTTCAGCTTTAATTTCTTTCATCACATTCCCAGTGGGTCAGAAGTTTACATACACTCAATTAGTATTTGGTAGCATTGCCTTTAAATTATTTAACTTGGGTCAAACGTTTTGGGTAGACTTCCACAAGCTTCCCACAATAAATTGGGTGAATTTTGGCCCATTACTCCTGACAGAGCTGGTGTAACTGAGTCAGGTTTGTAGGCCTCCTTGCTCGGACACGCTTTTCAGTTCTGGCCAAAAAAGTTCTGTAGGATTGAGGTCAGGGCTTTGTGATGGCCACTCCAATACCTTGACTTTGTTGTCCTTAAGCCATTTTGCCACAACTTTGGAAGTATGTTTGGGGTCATTGTCCATTTGGAAGACCCATTTGCGACCAAGCTTTAACTTCCTGACTGATGTCTTGAGATGTTGCTGCAATATATCCACGTAATTTTCCTTCCTCATGAGCCATCTATTTTGTGAAGTGCACCAGTCCCTCCTGCAGCAAAGCACCCCCACAACATGATGCTGCCACCCCCATGCTTCATGGTTGGGATGGGGGATGCTTGCAAGCCAAAGAACACCTTTTTCCTCCAAACATAACAATGGTCATTATGGCCAAACATAATTATTTTTGTTTCATCAGACCAGAGGACATTTCTCCAAAAAGTACGATCTTTGTCCCCATGTGCAGTTGCAAACCGTAGTCTGGCTTTTTTAATGGCGGTTTTGGAGCAGTGGCTTCTTCCTTGCTGAGCGGTCTTTCAGGTTATGTCGATATAGGACTCGTTTTACTTTGGATATAGATAGTTTTGTAAGTGTTTCCTCCAGCATCTTCACAAGGCCCTTTGCTGTTGTTCTGGGATTGATTTGCACTTTTCGAACCAAAGTACGATCATCTCTAGGAGACAGAACGCGTCTACTCCCTGAGCAGTATGACGGCTGTGTGGTCCCATGGTGTTTATACTTGCGTACTATTCTTTGTACAGATGAACGTGGTACCTTCAGGCATTTGGAAATTTCTCCCAAGGATGAACCAGACTTGTGGAGGTCTACAATTTTTCTTCTGAGGTCTTGGCTGATTTCTTTTGATTTTCCCATGATGTCAACCAAAGAGGCACTGAGTTTGAAGGTTGGCTTTGAAATACATCCACAGGTACGCCTCCAATTGACTCAAATGATGTCAATCAGCCCATCAGAAGCTTCTAAAGCCATGACATCATATTCTGGAATTTCCAAGCTGTTTAAAGGCACAGTCAACTTAGTGTATGTAAACTTCTGACCCACTGGAATTGTGATACAGTGAATTATAAGTTAAATAATCTGTCTGTAAACAATTGTTGGAAAAATGACTTGTGTCATGCACAAAGTAGATGTCCTAACCAACCTGCCAAAACTATAGTTCGTTAACAAGACATTTGTGGAGTGGTTGAAAATCGAATTTTAATGACTCCAACCTAAGTGTATGTAAACTTCTGACTTCAACTGTACATACATACGACATACATACAATGTTACTGTGGTTCTACAACACTGAGGACAATGTTACTGTGGTTCTAGAACACTGAGGACAATGTTACTGTGGTTCTACAACACTCTGGACAATGTTACTGTGGTTCTAGAACACTGAGGACAATGTTACTGTGGTTCTAGAACACTGAGGACAATGTTACTGTGGTTCTACAACACTGAGGACAATGTTACTGTGGTTCTAGAACACTGAGGACAATGTTACTGTGGTTCTAGAACACTGAGGACAATGTCACTGTGGTTCTAGAACACTGATGACAATGTTACTGTGGTTCTACAACACTGAGGACAATGTTACTGTGGTTCTAGAACACTGAGGACAATGTTACTGTGGTTCTACAACACTGAGGACAATGTTACTGTGGTTCTAGAACACTGAGGACAATGTTACTGTGGTTCTAGAACACTGAGGACAATGTCACTGTGGTTCTACAACACTGAGGACAATGTCACTGTGGTTCTACAACACTGAGGACAATGTTACTGTGGTTCTACAACACTGAGGACAATGTTACTGTGGTTCTACAACACTGAGGACCACCAGGTCAACTATATTCACAGGTCAGAAAACTCAACTGGTACTCTCTCTCCTCCTGCTGCTGCCTGTGCCCTATGTCCTAAATGATGTCTCTCGCCCTTTCAGTCTCTTTCCCCCTCTTCTTTCCCTAGCCCTAGCCTTTCATTCCCTAGCCTTTCATTCCCTAGCCTTTCATGCCCTAGCCTTTCATGCCCTAGCCTTTCATTCCCTAGCCTTTCATTCCCTAGCCTTTCATTCCCTCTTTCATTCCACTCTATCACCTCTCTGTCTTACCTTCCCTCTCATCTGCCTCCACTCTATCACCTCTCTGTCTTACCTCCCCTCTCATCTGCCTCCACTCTCTATCACCTCTCTGTCTTACCTCCCCTCTCATCTGCCTCCACTCTCTATCACCTCTCTGTCTTACCTTCCCTGTCATCTGCCTCCACTCTCTATCACCTCTCTGTCTTATCTTCCCTCTCATCTGCCTCCACTCTCTATCACCTCTCTGTCTTACCTCCCCTCTCATCTGCCTCCACTCTATCACCTCTCTGTCTTACCTTCCCTCTCATCTGCCTCCACTCTATCACCTCTCTGTCTGACCTTCCCTCTCATCTGCCTCCACTCTATCACCTCTCTGTCTTACCTTCCCTCTCATCTGCCTCCACTCTATCACCTCTCTGTCTTACCTTCCCTCTCATCTGCCTCCACTCTATCACCTCTCTGTCTTACCTCCCCTCTCATCTGCCTCCACTCTCTATCACCTCTCTGTCTTACCTCCCCTCTCATCTGCCTCCACTCTCCATCACCTCTCTGTCTTACCTTCCCTCTCATCTGCCTCCACTCTCCATCACCTCTCTGTCTTACCTTCCCTCTCATCTGCCTCCACTCTCCATCACCTCTCTGTCTTACCTTCCCTCTCATCTGCCTCCACTCTCCATCACCTCTCTGTCTTACCTTCCCTCTCATCTGCCTCCACTCTCTATCACCTCTCTGTCTTACCTCCCCTCTCATCTGCCTCCACTCTCTATCACCTCTCTGTCTGACCTTCCCTCTCATCTGCCTCCACTCTCTATCACCTCTCTGTCTTACCTCCCCTCTCATCTGCCTCCACTCTCTATCACCTCTCTGTCTTACCTTCCCTCTCATCTGCCTCCACTCTCTATCACCTCTCTGTCTGACCTTCCCTCTCATCTGCCTCCACTCTCTATCACCTCTCTGTCTTACCTCCCCTCTCATCTGCCTCCACTCTCTATCACCTCTCTGTCTTACCTTCCCTCTCATCTGCCTCCACTCTCTATCACCTCTCTGTCTGACCTTCCCTCTCATCTGCCTCCACTCTCTATCACCTCTCTGTCTTACCTCCCCTCTCATCTGCCTCCACTCTCTATCACCTCTCTGTCTTACCTTCCCTCTCATCTGCCTCCACTCTCCATCACCTCTCTGTCTTACCTTCCCTCTCATCTGCCTCCACTCTCTATCACCTCTCTGTCTTACCTCCCCTCTCATCTGCCTCCACTCTCTATCACCTCTCTGTCTTACCTTCCCTCTCATCTGCCTCCGCGCCTCCACTCTCTATCACCTCTCTGTCTTACCTCCCCTCTCATCTGCCTCCACTCTCCATCACCTCTCTGTCTTACCTCCCCTCTCATCTGCCTCCACTCTATCACCTCTCTGTCTTACCTTCCCTCTCATCTGCCTCCACTCTATCACCTCTCTGTCTTACCTTCCCTCTCATCTGCCTCCACTCTATCACCTCTCTGTCTTACCTTCCCTTTCATCTGCCTCCACTCTATCACCTCTCTGTCTTACCTCCCCTCTCATCTGCCTCCGCGCCTCCACTCTCTATCACCTCTCTGTCTTACCTCCCCTCTCATCTGCCTCCACTCTCCATCACCTCTCTGTCTTACCTCCCCTCTCATCTGCCTCCACTCTATCACCTCTCTGTCTTACCTTCCCTCTCATCTGCCTCCACTCTATCACCTCTCTGTCTTACCTTCCCTCTCATCTGCCTCCACTCTCCATCACCTCTCTGTCTGACCTTCCCTCTCATCTGCCTCCACTCTCTATCACCTCTCTGTCTTACCTTCCCTGTCATCTGCCTCCACTCTATCACCTCTCTGTCTTACCTTCCCTCTCATCTGCCTCCACTCTCTATCACCTCTCTGTCTTACCTTCCCTCTCATCTGCCTCCACTCTATCACCTCTCTGTCTAACCTTCCCTCTCATCTGTCTCCACTCTATCACCTCTCTGTCTGACCTTCCCTCTCATCTGCCTCCACTCTCTATCACCTCTCTGTCTTACCTCCCCTCTCATCTGCCTCCACTCTCTATCACCTCTCTGTCTTACCTCCCCTCTCATCTGCCTCCACTCTCTATCACCTCTCTGTCTTACCTCCCCTCTCATCTGCCTCCACTCTCTATCACCTCTCTGTCTTACCTTCCCTCTCATCTGCCTCCACTCTCTATCACCTCTCTGTCTTACCTCCCCTCTCATCTGCCTCCACTCTCTATCACCTCTCTGTCTTACCTCCCCTCTCATCTGCCTCCACTCTCTATCACCTCTCTGTCTGACCTTCCCTCTCATCTGCCTCCACTCTATCACCTCTCTGTCTTACCTTCCCTGTCATCTGCCTCCACTCTCTATCACCTCTCTGTCTTACCTTCCCTCTCATCTGCCTCCACTCTCTATCACCTCTCTGTCTTACCTCCCCTCTCCTCTGCCTCCACTCTATCACCTCTCTGTCTTACCTTCCCTCTCATCTGCCTCCACTCTATCACCTCTCTGTCTGACCTTCCCTCTCATCTGCCTCCACTCTATCACCTCTCTGTCTTACCTTCCCTCTCATCTGCCTCCACTCTATCACCTCTCTGTCTTACCTCCCCTCTCATCTGCCTCCACTCTCTATCACCTCTCTGTCTTACCTCCCCTCTCATCTGCCTCCACTCTCCATCACCCTCTCTGTCTTACCTTCCCTCTCATCTGCCTCCACTCTCTATCACCTCTCTGTCTTACCTTCCCTCTCATCTGCCTCCACTCTCCATCACCTCTCTGTCTTACCTTCCCTCTCATCTGCCTCCACTCTCCATCACCTCTCTGTCTTACCTTCCCTCTCATCTGCCTCCACTCTCCATCACCTCTCTGTCTTACCTTCCCTCTCATCTGCCTCCACTCTCTATCACCTCTCTGTCTTACCTCCCCTCTCATCTGCCTCCACTCTCTATCACCTCTCTGTCTGACCTTCCCTCTCATCTGCCTCCACTCTCTATCACCTCTCTGTCTTACCTCCCCTCTCATCTACCTCCACTCTCTATCACCTCTCTGTCTTACCTTCCCTCTCATCTGCCTCCACTCTCTATCACCTCTCTGTCTGACCTTCCCTCTCATCTGCCTCCACTCTCTATCACCTCTCTGTCTTACCTCCCCTCTCATCTGCCTCCACTCTCTATCACCTCTCTGTCTTACCTTCCCTCTCATCTGCCTCCACTCTCTATCACCTCTCTGTCTGACCTTCCCTCTCATCTGCCTCCACTCTCTATCACCTCTCTGTCTTACCTTCCCTCTCATCTGCCTCCACTCTCCATCACCTCTCTGTCTTACCTTCCCTCTCATCTGCCTCCACTCTCTATCACCTCTCTGTCTTACCTCCCCTCTCATCTGCCTCCACTCTCTATCACCTCTCTGTCTTACCTTCCCTCTCATCTGCCTCCGCGCCTCCACTCTCTATCACCTCTCTGTCTTACCTCCCCTCTCATCTGCCTCCACTCTCCATCACCTCTCTGTCTTACCTCCCCTCTCATCTGCCTCCACTCTATCACCTCTCTGTCTTACCTTCCCTCTCATCTGCCTCCACTCTATCACCTCTCTGTCTTACCTTCCCTCTCATCTGCCTCCACTCTATCACCTCTCTGTCTTACCTTCCCTTTCATCTGCCTCCACTCTATCACCTCTCTGTCTTACCTCCCCTCTCATCTGCCTCCGCGCCTCCACTCTCTATCACCTCTCTGTCTTACCTCCCCTCTCATCTGCCTCCACTCTCCATCACCTCTCTGTCTTACCTTCCCTCTCATCTGCCTCCACTCTCCATCACCTCTCTGTCTGACCTTCCCTCTCATCTGCCTCCACTCTCTATCACCTCTCTGTCTTACCTTCCCTGTCATCTGCCCTCCACTCTATCACCTCTCTGTCTTACCTTCCCTCTCATCTGCCTCCACTCTCTATCACCTCTCTGTCTTACCTTCCCTCTCATCTGCCTCCACTCTATCACCTCTCTGTCTAATCTTCCCTCTCATCTGTCTCCACTCTCTATCACCTCTCTGTCTTACCTCCCCTCTCATCTGCCTCCACTCTCTATCACCTCTCTGTCTTACCTCCCCTCTCATCTGCCTCCACTCTCTATCACCTCTCTGTCTTACCTCCCCTCTCATCTGCCTCCACTCTCTATCACCTCTCTGTCTTACCTTCCCTCTCATCTGCCTCCACTCTCTATCACCTCTCTGTCTTACCTTCCCTCTCATCTGCCTCCACTCTATCACCTCTCTGTCTTACCTTCCCTCTCATCTGCCTCCACTCTCCATCACCTCTCTGTCTTACCTTCCCTCTCATCTGCCTCCGCGCCTCCACTCTCTATCACCTCTCTGTCTTACCTCCCCTCTCATCTGCCTCCACTCTCCATCACCTCTCTGTCTTACCTCCCCTCTCATCTGCCTCCACTCTCTATCACCTCTCTGTCTTACCTCCCCTCTCATCTGCCTCCACTCTATCACCTCTCTGTCTTACCTTTCCTCTCATCTGCCTCCACTCTATCACCTCTCTGTCTTACCTTCCCTCTCATCTGCCTCCACTCTCTATCACCTCTCTGTCTTACCTTCCCTCTCATCTGCCCTCCACTCTATCACCTCTCTGTCTTACCTTCCCTCTCATCTGCCTCCACTCTATCACCTCTCTGTCTTACCTTCCCTCTCATCTGCCTCCACTCTATCACCTCTCTGTCTTACCTTCCCTCTCATCTGCCTCCACTCTCTATCACCTCTCTGTCTGACTTTCCCTCTCATCTGCCTCCACTCTATCACCTCTCTGTCTTACCTTCCCTCTCATCTGCCTCCACTCTATCACCTCTCTGTCTTACCTTCCCTCTCATCTGCCTCCACTCTATCACCTCTCTGTCTTACCTTCCCTCTCATCTGCCTCCACTCTCTATCACCTCTCTGTCTTACCTCCCCTCTCATCTGCCTCCACTCTCTATCACCTCTCTGTCTTACCTTCCCTCTCATCTGCCTCCACTCTCTATCACCTCTCTGTCTGACCTTCCCTCTCATCTGCCTCCACTCTCTATCACCTCTCTGTCTTACCTCCCCTCTCATCTGCCTCCACTCTCTATCACCTCTCTGTCTGACCTTCCCTCTCATCTGCCTCCATTCTCTATCACCTCTCTGTCTTACCTTCCCTCTCATCTGCCTCCACTCTCCATCACCTCTCTGTCTTACCTTCCCTCTCATCTGCCTCCGCGCCTCCACTCTGTCTCTCTCTCAGACAAAGTAACAATAGAGTGTCTAGGTCATTTGAACAGGTCAACACAAAAAGCTCACTTCCCAGGAGTAGCCAGGTCATTTGTTACCACTGACTAAGACATATACACCACTAGATGAAACAACATCTTGGCTTTTCCTGACAGGTCTGTCTATCAAGATTACATTCAACGTCTACTCTTCTATATTCACCTTTCATTGTTTTATAATTCAATTGAGTATTGTTAATGTGGATATTTTACAATGCATTGTAGAAGTCTGATGTGTCTAGGCCTAATTAACCGACATTGTTCATAAGGACCTCTTTCAATGTCATCTGTAACAAAACAATTGCAAGTATAAATCCATTTTGATCAGAACTCAATTCACTAATAAGAGTTACCATATTACCATCCATTATAGTTTACAGACAGTTTGTCCTAAACACCAGTTGTTTTGTTGTTATAAAACTTGTTACTGTACATTCACACAAAATGGACTTACACAAATCAAAAACTGGGACTCACCATCTCGCCTCACGTTTGAAGACCGCATCACCTTGGCGGACACCACTTGGGCTTGTGTGCCCCCGGTAAAGCCCACCAGCAGCGCGAGCAACAGCGCAAGTACCACGCGCCCACAGATGTTCATTCTGTCCGTGGCGTTTGCAAACCGTAAACTAAAATCCCAAACGTGGAAGGACAATTTACTGTTCTGAAAAGAGACCAATTAGCTACTCGTGTTTTCCCTAGAGACTCAAATAAAAGTTTGCTTAAAACTTTCGTGCCGTTCGCATCATTTCACCCGATTTGCTTTTTACTGTGAAGTTGGACTGGAGCAAACTGCCTGTCTCAAACCCACCATGCATGAGCTCTGCGGCTACAGAACACGGAGCAGGTTCATATGCCAGACATATACTCCCGTCCACGGTCAAACACAAGCACGGGCGCCGATTTCTTATCGCGAGTTAATCCTCACGGGCAATTCCTCGAGAAATAGTCCACATTCCTTCAACTTCTCTGATATCAGAGCGAGCTGGAAATGCGTTCCAATAACTGAACTTCGAGGCTAAGATTGTGTGTCTCTCGCTGTAGCTCTCTACACACACACTTGTGTGTAACTCTTCAGAGGGGCAGACATCAGAGAGGAGGGTTGTCCCTCTTCCGTGATCCGTGACGAGGAAATAGACCAGAAGGAACATTTTAGCAGAAAAAAAGAAAACGTGGGAGGTCACAGTCAGACACACACACACACGCAGTGAGAAGGAGCCAGGAAGGTAATTTTCAGCGAGAAATAAACTTGACTGGAGACGAAATTAACAGGAGGAAAAGAGTCTCTGACAGCATTGCACACTGACACTAATAAAGTATGCCCTTTGGGCAAAACTTGTCCAGGGAAGAACTCTGACATGAATTCACTTGTTGAAGCGCATGTTGAATAAGTTGAAACCATGTCTGACAATGTTCTTCATTTCATCATTTCACTGAGCAAATGCAAGTATGTCTAAAAGACTTCCAGGCTATTATACAGTATTATTACATCTAAACTTGTCACTCATTTGGTTTATGTATGTATACTGTTCATTTACATGTAATAGCATGACATTCGTAGAGTATTATTTTGCAAAGTGTAGCCTATTCAGGCTATTGAAGGCTGTGCTGAAATCTGCAGATATTTCCATAATGCCTATATTATATTGAGGCCTTGTTATTTTCTTGTTTTGTAGATACTATAGGAGGCTTTGTATTGTGACAAGACAACAATCTCTCCCTCAATGTTAGCAAAACAAAGGAGTTGATTGTTGACTTTAGGAAGCAGACAGAACATGTCCGATCCACATCAATGAGACTGCAATGGAGAGAGTCAGCAGTTTTAAGTTCCTCTGCCCACTTCATTTATTTTATTTATTTCTCCTTTATTTAACCAGGTAGGCTAGTTGAGAACAAGTTCTCATTTACAACTGCGACCTGGCCAAGATAAAGCAAAGCAGTGCGACACATACAACAACACAGAGTTACACATGGAATAAACAAACATACAGTCAATAACACAATATAAAAAAATCTATATACAGTGTGACCTAATGAGGTAAGATAACGGAAGTAAGGCAATACATAGGCCATAGTGGCGAAATAATTACAATTTAGCAATTAAACACTGGAGTGATAGATGTGCAGAAGATGAATGTGCAAGTAGAGATACTGGGATGCAAAGGAGAAGAAAAAAAAGAACAGTATGGGGATGAGGTAGTTGGATGGGCTATTTACAGATGGGCTATGTACAGGTGTAGTGATCTGTGAGCTGCTTTGACAGCTGATGCTTAAAGCTAGTAAGGGAGATATGAGTCTCCCGCTTGCAATTCGTTCCAGTCATTGGCAGCAGAAAACTGGAAGGAAAGGCGGCCAAATGAGGAATTGGCTTTGGGGGTGACCAGTGAAATATACCTGCTGGAGCGCGTGCTACGAGTGGGTGCTGCTATGGTGACCAGTGAGCTGAGATAAGGCGGGGCTTTACCTAGCAAAGACTTATAGATGACCTGGAGCCAGTGGGTTTGGCAACGAATATGAAGCGAGGGCCAGCCAATGAAAGCATACAGGTTGCAGTGGTGGGTAGCGTATGGGCCTTTGGTGACAAAACGGATGGCACTGTGATAGACTGCATCCAATTTGCTGAGTAGACTGTTGGAGGCTATTTTGTAAATGACATCGCCGAAGTCAAGGATCGGTAGGATAGTCAGTTTTACGAGGGTATGTTTGGCAGCATGAGTGAAGGAGGCTTTGTTGCGAAATAGGAGGCCGATTCTAGATTTAATTTTGGTTTGGAGATGTTAATGTGAGTCTGGAAGGAGAGTTTACAGTCTAACCAGACACGTAGGTATTTGTAGA
>NC_042969.1:81179100-81184100 GCF_901001165.1 Salmo trutta
TGGAAGTACGATCCTGTAGCCCTAAACCCCAGCCCCTCTTCTTAAAACCCAGCCGCTCTCCCTAAAACCCCAGCCCCTCTCCCTAAAACTCTAGTCCCTCTCCCTAAAACCCCAGCCCCTCTCCCTAAAACCCCAGTCCCTCTCCCTAAAACCCAGCCCCTCTCCCTAAAACTCTAGTCCCTCTCCCTAAAACTCTAGTCCCTCTCCCTAAAACCCAGCCCCTCTCCCTAAAACCCCAGCCCCTCTCCCTAAACCCAGCTCCTCTCCCTAAAACTCTAGTCCCTCTCCCTAAAACCCAGCCCCTCTCCCTAAAACCCAGCCCCTCTCCCTAAAACTCTAGTCCCTCTCCCTAAAACCCCAGTCCCTCTCCCTAAAACCCAGCCCCTCTCCCTAAAACTCTAGTCCCTCTCCCTAAAACTCTAGTCCCTCTCCCTAAAACCCAGCCCCTCTCCCTAAAACTCTAGTCCCTCTCACTAAAACCCCAGTCCCTCTCCCTAAAACCCAGCCCCTCTCCCTAAAACCCAGCCCCTCTCCCTAAAACCCAGCCCCTCTCCCTAAAACTCCAGTCCCTCTCACTAAAGCATGATTCAGCCTGATGGAGGTCAGGGTGGGAAACAAACACAGAAATTCGCAAATCCCATTGGTTAAATTGGTTTGCAGATTTATGGGAGGTGATTGATTCCTCCTGGTTATTCTCCAGCCAATCACACACCCGTTGTGTGTGTGCGTGTGTGCGTGTGTGCGTGTGTGCGTGTGTGTGTGCGTGTGTGTGTGTGTGTGTGTGTGTGTGTGTGTGTGTGTGTGTGTGTGTGTGTGTGTGTGTGTATGTGTGTGTGTGTCTGTGTGTGTGTGTGTGTGGGAAACTGTGATAAATCTGGTTCTGTGGTGTTATAGTCTCTCGTATCAGTCCACCTATGACAGAGCAGAGCACTGCATGATAGAGACAGAGACACAAACATCGGACCAGTGTGTGTATCCACTAAACTTGTACCTACTGTACCACTTAAAACTTAGCTCATCGGCCTAACACATATAAAGTGTGTATTGTCTCTGTTCCCTCATATAAAGTGTGTATTGTCTTTGTTCCCTCATATATAGTGTGTATTGTCTTTGTTCCCTCATATATAGTGTGTATAGTCTTTGTTCCCTCATATATAGTGTGTATTGTCTTTGTTCCCTCATATAAAGTGTGTATTGTCTTTGTTCCCTCATATAAAGTGTGTATTGTCTTTGTTCCCTCATATAAAGTGTGTATTGTCTCTGTTCCCTCATATATAGTGTGTATTGTCTTTGTTCCCTCATATATAGTGTGTATTGTCTTTGTTCCCTCATATAAAGTGTGTATTGTCTTTGTTCCCTCATATAAAGTGTGTATTGTCTCTGTTCCTTCATATAAAGTGTCTATTGTTTTTGTGCCTTCATATACAGTGTGTATTGTCTTTGTTGCCTGATATAAAGTGTGCATTGTCTTTGTTCCGTCTTATTAGCTGTATGGTGTCGTGTCATAAAGCTGTTTCTGTGTGTCACTCTTGCTGTTTCTGTTTCCTCCCAGGATGCTTTACTGCGGCTGGCAGCAGTTGTTGACGTGCGCTCACTCCGAGATGCTCTCAAAGAGACTGTACAGGGGCTACTGCCCAGCGTGGTACGTACACACAGGGCTGCTGGGTAGTGTAGTTTTGGGAGGGGTCAAGCAGCCATTCCTCAAAACTGCACCAGGATGTTGTCATTTATATATAGGTGTTAGTGCCAGGGGCGGAGCTAGGGTCAGAGGAGGCGGGTCTTTCTCCAGGGGCCCTTCTGACCAAAAAGGTAACACAATGAACAGCTGATATGGCCTGTCAATAATACACATTAGTCATCTTCTCTATGGATGTTAACCGTTAGTTGGTTAGCCGACGAATTTTGTGAAATGAAATTGCTAAGTGTGTTATTTTGTTTGTTGGTCATGTAGGCCTATTTTACGCTGTTTGTCACACACACCACACAGAGCCGAGATTGAGCTGAATATCCATCAAGCTCTCACAGTCTCACGTCAGAATTAAACTATCACCTAGATTTACACCTCTGTAACATGAAACCCCTCGTATTAGTTGAGCTTTTTTCCCACTAATTGCATTTTGGAAAATGTTTGAAAATGTTGTTTTTCATTGGCTGCTTCATTGCAGTTAGCTATTTGCAAGTTCAGTAATGGCCTATAGCCTCTTGGCTGTGAGACAATTGTAAAAATGAATGATGAACATTAAAAAGGTTTGGCTTAACAATCTGCTTTCATTTATTTTAGAATCAGTTTCTTGAAAAAAATATTTGTTTTTGTTTTGGTACTGAATTAATTAGGCTGTTAGTAAGATACCAAAAGTAGTTCTAAACTAATGAACTGACAAAATAAACAAATAAATGAATAATCAATTGGAACACCTGGTCCTTTCCAGCAGCAGCCAACAAGCAGTGCAGGCCCCGGTATCAGTCCAGGGGGGCCCTCATCCAGGGGGGCCCTCAAGGGGATATTGCAACAGACACAGCTGTACTGCTCATTACTTTATAGAATAAGCAACACCAGCACAGTCCAATTTCAGTATTTAATTAAATCATATTATATATCATATTATAAACACATTTTGCCATGTTTTATAGTATTACATGTTTTTTATTTGTTTTTTTGGTAAGCTACAGTGCATTCTGAAAGTATTCAGACCCCTTGACTTTTTCCACATTTTGTTACGTTACAGCCGTATTCTAAAATGGAAAGAATTTTAGGTTTTTAGATATAAATATCACATTTACATAAGTATTCAGACCCTTTACTCAGTACTTTGTTGAAGCACCTTTGGCAGCAATTACAGCCTCGAGTCTCGATCCTGACTAGTCTCCCAGTCCCTGCCGCTGAAAAACATCCCCACAGCATGATGCTACCACCACCATGCTTCACCATAGGGATGATGTCAGGTTTCCTCCAGACGTGACGCTTGGCATTCAGGCCAAAGAGTTCAATCTTGGTTTCATCGGACTAAGGTCTCATGCTCTGAGTCCTTTAAGTGCCTTTTGGCAAACTCCAAGCGGGCTGTCATGTGCCTTTTGCTGAGGAGTGGCTTCCATCTGGCCCTTCTACCATAAAGGCCTGATTGGTGGAGTGCTGCAGAGATGGTTGTCCTTCTGGAAGGTTCTCCCATCTCCACAGAGGAACTCTGGAGCTCTGTCAGAGTGACCATTGGGTTCTTGGTCAACTCCCTGACCAAGGTCCTTCTCCCCCGATTGCTCAGTTTGGCCGGGCAGCCAGTTCAAGGAAGAGTCTTGGTGGTTCCAAACTTCTTCCATTTAAGAATGATGGAGGCCACTGTATTCTTGGGGACATTCAATGCTGCAGAAATGTTTTGGTACCCTTCCCCAGATCTGTGCCTCGACACAATCCTGTCTTGAAGCTCTACGGAAAATTCCTTCGACTTCATGTCTTGGTTTTTGCTCTGACGTGCACTATCAACTGTGGGACCTTATATAGGCAGGTGTGTGCCTTTCCAATTATGTCCAATCAATTGAATTTACCACAGGTGGACTCCAATCAAGTTGTAGAAACATCTCAAGGATGATCAATGGAAACAAGATCCACCTGAGCCCAATTTCGAACATCATAGCAAAGGGTCTGAATACTTATGTAAATAAGGTATTTCTGTTTTTATTTTTAATACATTTGCTAAAATTTCTAAAAACCTGTTTTCACTTTGTCATTATGGGGTATTGTGTGTAGATTGATGAGGAAGACGTTTAATTGAATCCATTTTAGAATAAGGCTGTAACAAAATGTGGAAGAAGTCAAGGGGTCTGAATCCTTTCTGAATGCGCTGTGTACAATTGAATCGGCATGACCATTGGGGGGGATCGCGCCCATGACCCCCCCCCCCCCCCCCCCCCCGCTAGCTCTACTCCTGATGTGTGTGTTATCTTACAGGAGTGTGTGTGTGTGTACGTGCTGGAGGGAGACTCCAGGCTGCAGTGTGATGGCCCAAGCCATGAGTTGCCAAAGGAGGGGAAGATCAGGTATGAAACCCTCTGTGTGTGAGTCCATGTTGTATGAAACCCTCTGTGTGTGAGTCCATGTTGTATGAAACCCTCTGTGTGAGTCCATGTTGTATGAAACCCTCTGTGTGTGAGTCCATGTTGTATGAAACCCTCTGTGTGAGTCCATGTTGTATGAAACCCTCTGTGTGTGAGTCCATGTTGTATGAAACCCTTTGTGTGAGTCCGTGTTGTATGAAACCCTCTGTGTGACTCCATGTTGTATGAAACCCTCTGTGTGAGTCCATGTTGTATGAAACCCTCTGTGTGTGAGTCCATGTTGTATGAAACCCTCTGTGTGTGTCCATGTTGTTTGAAACCCTCTGTGTGAGTCCATGTTGCATGAAACCCTCTGTGTGTGAGTCCATGTGTAACAGATATCTTTGTGGTAAATATCAGATTAGACAGAATATTATCTACACTTCCTTTGTTCAAAGGACTGATAAAAGACTGGAGAGAAGATCAGCAGGTATGGATAGATGGAGGGAGGGAGGGATTGGGGGATGGAGAGAGTCTGGTGTCTTTCTGTCAGTCCAGTCTGTGACAGGTGTATCACCATTCATGGAGATTTCACAGAGAATACTTTCTGAAATATACCACCTCTCTCTCTCTCTCTCTCTCTCTCTCTCTCTCTCTCTCTTTCTCTCTCTCTCTCTCTCTCTCTCTCTCTCTCTCTTTCTCTCTCTCTCTCTCTCTCTCTCTCTCTTTCTCTCTCTCTCTCTCTCTCTCTCTCTCTCTCTCTCTCTCTGCAATTGCAATTACATTTAAGGTGTAATTGAAATTAAATTCAAGGGGCTTTATTGTCATGGGAAACATATGTTAACATTGCCAAAGCAAGTGAAGTAGATAATAAACAAAAGTGAAATAAACAATAAAAATGACAGTAAACATTACACTCACAAAAGTTCCAAAAGAATAAAGACATTTCAAATGTCATATTATGTCTATATACA
>NC_042969.1:81191600-81284100 GCF_901001165.1 Salmo trutta
TGCAGGGAGAATACGTGTTCTGTCGTACGGTAATTTGGTAAAAAGCCAATTTGACATTTGCTCAGTACATTGTTTTCACTGAGGAAATGTACGAGTCTGCTGTTAATGATAATGCAGAGGATTTTCCCAAGGTTGCTGTTGACGCATATCCCACGGTAGTTATTGGGGTCAAATTTGTTTTTGTGTATCAGTCCTTGGTTCCAAATATTGGGGAAGATGCCAGAGCTGAGGATGATGTTGAAGTATAGCCAAATGGAATGTGTTGTCTGTATATTTTATCATTTCATTGAGGATACCATCAACACCACAGGCCTTTTTGGGTTGGAGGGTTTGTATTTTATCCTGTAGTTCATTCAATGTAATTGGAGAATCCAGTGGGTTCTGGTAGTCTTTAATAGTTTATTCTAAGATTTGTATTTAATCATGTATATGTTTTTGATGTTTATTCTTTGTTATAGAGCCAAAAAGACTGGAGAAGTGGTTTATCCATACATCTCCATTTTGGATAGATAAGTCTTTGTGTTGTTGTTTGTTTAGAGTTTTCCAATTTTCCCAGAAGTGGTTAGATTCTATGGATTCTACAATTACATTGAGCTGATTTCTGACGTGCTGTTCCTTCTTTCTCCGTAGTGTATTTCTGTATTGTTTTAGTGATTCACCATAGTGAAGGCATAGACTCAGGTTTTCTGGGTCTCTATGTTTTTGGTTGGACAGGTTTCTCAATTTATATCTTAGGTTTTTACGTTCTTCATCAAACCATTTGTCATTGTTGTTCATTTTCTTACGTTGTCTGCTTGAATTTCTTTGATTTGATAGCGAAGCTGAATGGTCAAATACACTGCCATGTTAACTTCTTCACTATTAAAGTGAAATGTTTTGTCCAGGAAGTTGTCTAAAGGGGATTTAATTCGTTGTTGTCTAATAGTTTTTTGGTAGGTTTTTCTACATTATTTTCCTTCCATCTATAGCATTTCTTAATATTATTCAGCTCCTCTGGCTTTGATGCCTCATTATTGAGTATTGCTCTGTTCAAGTAGACTGTGATTTTGCTGTGATCTGATAGGGGTGTCAGTGGGCTGATTGAATACTCTGAGAGACTCTGGGTTGAGGTCAGTGATAAAGTATTCTACAGTACTACTGACAAGAGATGAGCTATAGGTGTACCTACCATAGGAGTCTCCTCAAAGCCTACCATTGACTATGTACAGACCCAGCGTGGGACAGATTTGCAGGAGTTGTGACCCATTTTTGTTGGTTGTTTTGTGATAGTTGTGTCTAGGGGGAAATATTTGGGAGGGAATACTGTCACCTCCAGGTAGGTGTTTGTCCCCATGTGTGCTGAGGGTGTCAGGTTCTTGTCCAGTTCTGGCATTTAGGTCGCCACAGACTAGTACATGTCCCTGGGCCTGGAAATGGTTAATCTCCCCCTTCAGGATGGAGAAGCTGTCTTCATTAAAGTATGGGGATTCTAGTGGGGGGATATAGGTAGCACACAGGAGGACATTTTTCTGTGTTGAGCTAATTTCCCTAATTCGTTTCTTGGCAGATGTAAAATGTTCCTGTTTTGACTAATGTAATAGAGTGGGTTAGGTCTGCTCTATACCAAATTAGCATACCCCCTGAGTCTCTTCCCTGTTTCACACCTGGTAGTTTGGTGGATGGGACTACCAGCTCTCTGTAACCTAGAGGGCAACCAGTGGGTCCGTCTCCTCTATTCCACCCACCTGGTAGTTTGGTGGATGTTACTACCAACTCTCTGTAACCTAGAGGGCACTCAGTGGGTCTGTCTCCTCTATACCACCCACCTGGTAGTTTGGTGGATGGGACTACCAGCTCTCTGTAACCTAGAGGGCAACCAGTGGGTCCGTCTCCTCTATACCAGGTTTCCTGTTGGATGACAATGTCTGTATTTCCAATTTATTTGATGAAGTCTGGGTTCCTGCTCTTTGGGCCAAAGACAGATGACCTCAGACCTTGTATATTCTCTTTCTCTCTCTCTTTCTCTCTCTCTCTCTCTCTCTCTCTCTCTCTGTCTCTGTCTCTGTCTCTGTCTCCTTCTCTCTCTCTGTCTCCTTCTCTGTCTCTGTCTGTCTCTCGCTCTCTCTGTCTGTCTCTCACTCTCTGTCTCTCTCTGTCTCTCTCTGTCTCTCTCTGTCTCTCTGTCTCTCGCTCTCTGTCTCTCTCTCTCCGTTTCACTCCGTCTCTCTCCGTCTCTGTCTCTCTGTCTGTCTGTCTGTCTGTCTGTCTGTCTGTCTGTCTGTCTGTCTGTCTGTCTGTCTGTCTGTCTGTCTGTCTGTCTGTCTGTCTGTCTGTCATTTCAATTCAAGGGGCTTTATTGGCATGGGAAACATATGTTAACATTGCCAAAGCAAGTGTGGTAGATAATATACAAAAGTGAAATAAACAATACAAATTAACAGTAAAGACTACACATACAGAAGTTTCAAAATAATAAAGGCATTACAAATGTCATATTGTGTCTATATACAGTGTTGTAACAATGTACAAATTGTTAAAGTACAAAAGCGAAAATAAATAAGCATAAATATGGGTTATATTTACAATGGTGTTTGTTCTTCACTGGTTGCCCTTTTCTTGTGGCAACAGGTCACACATCTTGCTGCTGTGATGGCACATTGTGGTATTTCACCCAGTAGATATGAGAGTTTATCAAAATTGGGTTTGTTTTTGAATTCTTTGTGGGTCTGTGTAATCTGAGGGAAATATGTGTCTCTAATATGGTCATACATTGGGCAGGAGGTTAGGAAGTGCAGCTCAGTTTCCACCTCATTTTGTGGGCAGTGTGCACATAGCCTGTCTTCTCTTGAGAGACATGTCTGCCTAAGGTGGCCTTTCTCAAGAGCAAGGCTATGCTCACTGAGTCTGTACATATTCAAAGCTTTCCTTAAGTTTGGGTCAGTCATAGTGGTCAGGTATTCTGCCACTGTGTACTCTCTGTTTAGGGCCAAATAGCATTCTAGTTTGCTCTGTTTTTTTGTTAATTCTTTCGAATGTGTCAAGTAATGATCTTTTTGTTTTCTCATGATTTGGTTGGGTCTAATTGTGTTGCAGTCCTGGGGCTCTGTGGGGTCTGTTTGTGTTTGTGAACAGAGCCCCAGGACCAGCTTGCTTAGGGGACTCTTCTCCAGTTTCATCTCTTTGTAGTTGAGCTTTGTTATGGAAGGTTTGGGAATCGCTTCCTTTTAGGTGGTTGTAGAATTTAACGGCTCTTTTCTGGATTTTGATAATTAGCGTGTATCGACCTAATTCTGCTCTGCATGTATTATTTGGTATTTTACATTGTACACGGAGGATATTTTTGCAGAATTCTGCATGCAGAGTCTCAATTTGGTGTTTGTCCCATTTTGTGAATTCTTGGTTGGTGAGCGGACCCCAGACCTCACAACCATAAAGGGCAATGGGTTCTATAACTTATTCAAGTATTTTTAGCGAGATCCTAATTGGTACGTCGAATTTTATGTTCCTTTTGATGGCATAGAATTCCCTTCTTGCCTTGTCTCTCAGATCGTTCACAGCTTTGTGGAAGTTACCTGTGGCGCTGATGTTTAGGCCGAGGTATGTATAGTTTTTTGTGTGCTCTAGGGCAACGGTATATAGATTGAATTTGTATTTGTGGTCCTGGCGACTGGACTTTTTTTGGAACACCATATTTTGGTCTTACTGAGATTTACTGTCAGGGCCCAGGTCTGGCAGAATCTCTGCAGAATATCTAGGTGCTGCTGTAGGCCCTCCTTGGTTGGTGACAGAAGCACCAGATCATCAGCAAACAGTAGACATTTGACTTCAGATTCTAGTAGGGTGAGGCCGGGTGCTGCAGACTGTTCTAGTGCCCTCGCCAATTCATTGATATATATGTTGAAGAGGGTGGGGTTTAAGCTGCATCCCTGTCTCACCCCACGGCCCTGTGGGAAGAAATGTGTGTGTTTTTTTGCCTATTTTAACCGCACACTTGTTGTTTGTGTACATGGATTTTATAATATTGTATGTTTTACCCCCAACACCACTTTCCATCAATTTGTATAGCAGACCCTCATGCCAAATTGAGTCGAAAGCTTTTTTTAAATCAATAAAGCATGAGTAGACATTGCCTTTGTTTTGGTTTGTTTGTTTGTTAATTAGGGTGTGCAGGGTGAACACGTGGTCTGTTGTCTCTCTCTCCAGCTGTGATAATTCCTCTCCTGGACCAAGATCAGGGTGTGGCCATCTCAGTCTTACTGGTGAGTGAACCACCCCACCCCCCCACCCCCCACCCCACCCCCCCACACACACACACAACCCCCCCACCCCACCCCCACACACACACACACACAAACACACACACACACAACCCTCCCACACACACAAACACACACACAACCCCCCCTCCCAGAGACACACAAACACACACAAACACACACACACAACCCCCCCACACACACAAACACACACACAACCCCCCCTCCCAGAGACACACACACACACAACCCCCCCCCCCCCCCCCCACACACACACACACACACACACACACACCAACCCCCCCCTCCCAGAGACACACACACACACAACCCCCCCCACACACACAAACACACACACAACCCCCCCTCCCAGAGACACACACACACACACACACACACACACACACATATACACACACATACACGCACACACACACCCCAACACACACACACACAAACACACACACACACAACCACCCCACACACACAAACACACATACACAACCCCCCCCCCTCCCAGAGACACACACACACACACACACACACACACACATACACGCACATACACGCACACACACACACACACACACACACACACACACACACACACACACACAGTGTCTGTTTGTCATTGGTATGTGGGTCAGTGGGCTGACAGGAGGTTTATCATTATATTAGACACTCACTATCTGTATCACACATTACTCACTCTATATATGTGTGTGTGTGTGTGCGTGCGTGCGTGTGTGTGTGTTAGGCCGATGAGCTAAGTTTTAAGTGGTACGGTAGGTACAAGTTTAGTGGATACACACACTGGTCCGATGTTTGTGTCTCTGTCTCTATCATGCAGTGCTCTGCTCTGTCATAGGTGGACTGATACGAGAGGCTATAACACCACAGAACCAGATTTATCAGTCTCACTCTGTCATAGGTGGGCTGTAAACCGCTGAGTGATCAAGACGAACAACACCTCAACACTCTGGAGAAACATGTAAGAAACACACCCACAGAATAATACCCACAGAGACTCCCACAGACACCCACAGAATAATACCCACAGAGACTCCCACAGAGACTCCCACAGAATAATACCCACAGAGACTCCCACAGAGACACCCACAGAATAATACCCACAGAGACTCCCACAGAATAATACCCACAGAGACTCCCACAGAGACACCCACAGAGACACCCACAGAGACTCCCACAGAGACACCCACAGAATAATATCCACAGAGACTCCCACAGAGACTCCCACAGAGACTCCCACAGAGACTCCCACAGAGACTCCCACAGAGACTCCCACAGAGACTCCCACAGAGACCCCCACAGAATAATACCCACAGAGACTCCCACAGAGACTCCCACAGAGACACCAACAGAGACCCCCACTGAATAATACCCACAGAGACTCCCACAGAGACTCCCACAGAGACACCCACAGAATCATACCCACAGAGACTCCCACAGGGACTCCCACAGAATAATACCCACGGGGACTCCCACAGAGACTCCCACAGAGACACCCACAGAAACTCCCACAGACACCCACAGAATAATACCCACAGAGACTCCCACAGAGACACCCACAGAAACTCCCACAGAAACTCCCACAGAGACACCCACAGAGACTCCCACAGAGACTCCCACAGAGACACCCACAGAGACACCCACAGAAACTCCCACAGAGACACCCACAGAGACACCCACAGAGACACCCACAGAGACTCCCACAGAGAAACCCACAGAGACTCCCACAGAGACACCCACAGAGACACCCACAGAGACTCCCACAGAGACTCCCACAGAATAATACCCACAGAGACTCCCACAGGGACTCCCACAGAATAATACCCACGGGGACTCCCACGGGGACTCCCACAGAGACTCCCACAGAGACACCCACAGAGACTCCCACAGAATAATACCCACAGAGACTCCCTCAAAGACACCCACAGAGACTCCCACAGAATAATACCCACAGAGACTACCACAGACACCCCCACAGAGACACCCACAGAATAATACCCACAGAGACTCCCACAGATACCCACAGAATAATACCCACAGAGTCTCCCACAGAGACACCCACAGAATAATACCCACAGAGACTCCCACAGAGACACCCACAGAATAATACCCACAGAGACTCCCACAGAGACTCCCACAGAGACTCCCTCAGAGACTCCCACAGACTCCCACAGAGACACCCACAGAATAATACCCACAGAGACTCCCACAGAGACACCCACAGAATAATACCCACAGAGACTCCCACAGAG
The DNA here is from genome assembly GCF_901001165.1 of Salmo trutta. Lineage (NCBI taxonomy): Eukaryota > Metazoa > Chordata > Actinopteri > Salmoniformes > Salmonidae > Salmo > Salmo trutta. The sequence continues at coordinate 81,198,118 of NC_042969.1, forward strand.
ACTCCCACAGAGACTCCCTCAGAGACTCCCACAGACTCCCACAGAGACACCCACAGAATAATACCCACATAGAGACTTAGGTTAAGCAAAGCTTCTATTTAATTGAGATATTTCAAGTGTCTTTTTCAAAGACTCCCACAGAGACTCCCACAGAGACTCCCACAGCATAATACCCACAGAATAATACCCACAGAGACTCCCTCAGAGACTCCCAAAGACTCCCACAGAGACTCACACAGAGACTCCCACAGAGACTAGAGGTCGACCGATTAATCGGAATGGCCGATTAATTAGGGCCGATTTCAAGTTTTCATAACATTCGGTAATCGGTATTTTTGGACAGCGATTTGCCGATTATTATTATTTTTATATATTTGTTTCACCTTTATTTAACTAGGCAAGTCAGATTAAGAACACATTCTCATTTTCAATAACGGCCTAGGAACGGGGGTTAACTGCCTTGTTCAGGGGCAGAACAACAGATTTTTACCTTGTCACCTCTGGGATTCGTTTTTGCAACCTTCCGGTTACTAGTCCAACGCTCTAACCACCTGCCTTACATTGCACTCCATGAGGAGCCTGCGTGGCAGGCTGACTACCTGTTACGTGAGGGCAGCAAGAAGCCAAGGTAAGTTGCTAGCTAGCATTAAACTTATCTTATAAAAAACTATCAATCTTAACATAATCACGAGTTAACTACACATGGTTGATGATATTACTAGTTTATCTAACGTGTCCTGTGTTGCATATAATCGATGCACCAATGTACCTAACCATAAACATCAATGCCTTTCTTTAAAATCAATACACAAGTATATATTTTTAAACCTGCATATTTAGTTAATATTGCCTGCTAACATGCATTTCTTATAACTAGGGAAATTGTGCCACTTCTCTTGCGTCCCGTGCAAGCAGTCAGGGTATATGCAGCAGTTTGGGCTGCCTGGCTCGTTGAACTGTGTGAAGTCCATTTATTCCTAACAAAGGCCGTAATTAATTTGTCAGAATTGTACATAATTATGACATAACATTGAAGGTTGTGCAATGTAACAGGAATATTTAGACTTAGGGATGCCATCCGTTAGATAAAATACAGAACGGTTCCGTATTTCACTGAAATAATAAACTTTTTGTTTTCGAAATGATTTGACCATATTAATGACCAAAGGCTCGTATTTCTCTGTGTTATTATGTTATAATTAAGTCTATGATTTGATATTTGATAGAGCTGACTGAGTGATGGTAGGCAGCAGCAGGCTCGTAAGCATTCATTCAAACAGCACCTTCATGCGTTTGCCAGCAGCTCTTCGCAATTATTCAAGCATTGCGCTGTTTATGACTTCAAGCCTGTCAACTCCCGAGATTAGGCTGCTGTAACCGATGTGAAATGGCTAGCTAGTTAGCAGGGTGCGCGCTAATAGCGTTTCAAACGTCACTCGCTCTGAGACTTGGGAGTGGTTGTTCCCCTTGCTCTACATGGGTAACGCTGCTTCGAGGGTGGCTGTTGTCGATGTGTTCCTGGTTTGAGCCCAGGTAGGAGCGAGGAGAGGGACGGAAGCTATACTGTTACACTGGCAATACTAAAGTGCCTATAAGAACATCCAATAGTCAAAGGTATATGAAATACAAATCGGATAGAGAGAAATAGTCCTATAATTTCTATAATAACTACAACCTAAAACATCTTACCAGGGAATATTGAAGACTCATGTTAAAAAGAACCACCAGCTTTCATATGTTCTCATGTTCTGAGCAAGGAACTTAAACGTTAGCTTTCTTACATGGCACATATTGCACTTTTACTTTCTTCTCCAACACTTTGTTTTTGCATTATTTAAACCAAATTGAACATGTTTCATTATTTATTTGAGGGTAAATTGATAGTATTTATGTATTATATTAAGTTAAAATAAGTGTTCATTCAGTATTGTTGTAATTGTCATTATTACAAATAAAAAAATAAAAAAATCGGCCGGTTAATCGGTATCGGCTTTTTTTGGTCCTCCAATAACCGGTATCGGCCTCTAACAGAGACTCCCATAGAGACTCCCACAGAGACTCCCACAGAGACTCCCACAGAGACTCCCACGGGGACTCCCACAGAATAATACCCACAGAGACTCCCACAGAGACTCCCACAGAGACACACACAGAGACTCCCACAGAGACTCCCACAGAGACTCCCACAGAGACTCCCACAGAGACTCCCACAGACACCCACAGAGACACACACAGAGACTCCCACAGAAACTCCCACAGAGACTCCCACAGAGACTCCCACAGAGACTCCCACAGTCTTTGTGAAGCTGTGTGGGCAGCTCAGAAGCAGTAAGTCTATTGGTGTATTGTAAGGCCAGATTTTTCAATTGACTTGTATTGAACTGTTTTGTTGATCTGTTTTATAGCTGTGTAGTAATAGGTTACATTTTAGGCCTACAGTCCCCTGACGCGTGTGTGTGTGTGTGTGTGTGTGTGTGTGTGTGTGTGTGTGTGTGTGTGTGTGTGTGTGTGTGTGTGTGTGCGTAGGCTGCTGTAGCGTGTAGGAGGGTATGGACCCTACAGTCGGCCAATCAGAAGTCTCTCGTCAGCCTATCACCGATCCAGTCCCACAATGCACTGCTCCGGCCTGAACCCACAGACTATTGTGACCTGGACCGCAAGATTCTACAGCTATGCGGTAATCACCTAGCAACCACACAGAGACCTCTCTCGCACACACACACACACTTCTCGCTTGGGTCCGATAATGGTAATACAAAATAACTGTATGAATAAAAGTCTATGAATTTATATTGGATGCATCTGTCAAAAGAGGAATAAACCTGTGAACAACAACAGGAGTGTGAAAACACGGTAAACACGGACATTTTCCAGCTTTCCTAAAACGCTGCGTAGAAACTCATGCATAATAAAACTGACTAGCTGTTGCCCAAGCAGTACTGCAGTATATACTGTACACACAGACACACACTCCCTTCATTGCTCTCGTTTCTGTCTCTTCTGCCCCTCCCTAACCATTCCTGGTTTATTACACTTTCTCTCTCTCTCTCTCTCTCTCTCTCTCTCTCTCTCCTCTCCTCTCTCTCTCTCTCTCTCTCTCTCTCTCTCTCCTCTCTCTCTTCTCTCTCTCCCTTCTCTCCTCTCTCTCTCTCTCTCTCTCAGGTGAGCTGTATGACCTTGATGCAACTACTCTTCAGCTTAAAGTCATCAATTATGTAAGTACTGGAGATGTCATACTACCCTGTACACATGAACACACACACACACCATAGCTGTTCCACTACAACCATTACCACAACATGGCTGTTCCACTACAACCATTACCACAACATGGCTGTTCCACTACAACCATTACCACAACCATGGCTGTTCCACTACAACCATTACCACAACCATGGCTGTTCCTCTACAACCATTATCACAACATGGCTGTTCCACTACAACCATTATCTTACCACAACCATGGCTGTTCCTCTACAACCATTATCACAACATGGCTGTTCCACTACAACCATTATCTTATCACAACATGGCTGTTCCTCTACAAACAAAAATTGTAGATATACCAGAGAACACACACACACACGCACGCACGCACACAACACACACACACACACACACACACACACACACACACACACACACACACACACACACACACACACACACACACACACACACACACACACACACACAGTTTGCTGTGTATAATTTGTGCATGTTCTCCTGTGTGTGTGTGTGTGTGTGTGTGTGTGTGTGTGTGTGTGTGTGTGTGTGTGTGTGTGTGTGTGTGTGTGTGTGTATATTAATTAGATGCTGATATTTCTCTCAGTGAGAAGTTGGAGGTAGTGTATCTTCTTGCTGTTCAGTAGAGTTAGAGAGACACAATACATCTGGGTGGGCCTTAACAGGCATGGATGGACTGATTGATTTCTGATTAAGAGACTGTCTCTGCTTTGATGGACTGATATAATTAAATAATGATGTATTGATGACGTAATGTGTATTTATTATTCGTCGTGCATTGATGACGTAATGTGTATTTATTATTCGTCGTGCATTGATGACGTAATGTGTATTTATTATTCGTCGTGCATTGATGACGTAATGTGTATTTATTATTCGTCGTGCATTGATGAGGTAATGTGTATTTATTATTATTCGTTGTGCATTGATGAGGTAATGTGTATGTATTATTGGTCATGTACTGGTTGTTTTGTCTCCTCAGTTGCAGCAGCAGACCCAGTCTCAGTGCTGCTGTCTCTTACTGGTGTCTGAGGACAACCACCAGCTCTTCTGTCAGGTACGTGCTCGTAAAAGATGGGATTCCTCCCTGCTAAAATAAAGATTCAATGAATAAATAAATAAAATATATGTCTGTTTTAATGCGACGACAGTCTGATAACAGGGTATTCCTCCATTAGAACGGTCCCTAAGGAATCTAAAATCTGACCTCTATCCTCCTCAGGTGGTTGGAGACAAAATTCTAGAGGAGGAGATCAGCTTCCCTGTGAGTGACGACCCCTAACTCCTGACTAATGACCCCTGTTACTGTCCCTAAGCATTTCATTCAAATTAGACTTTGACCTGGGGAAATGATGAGGCAAGAGGCTAAGTGATCATGTATACCTCTTCTTCTAGCTGACGTTTGGGCGCTTTGGGCAAGTAGTGGAGAAGAAGAAATCCATCACACTTCAGGATGTCACTGCGGTGAGTGACCTTGATCCTAGACCGTGAAAAGCATCTTGCCATGTGGATCGATGTGGAGGCAGTCCAGCCAGATCCTAATTCTCTCTCTCTCTCTCTCTCTCTCTCTCTCTCTCTCTCTCTCTCTCTCTCTCTCTCTCTCTCTCTCTCTCTCTCTCTGTGCATGCTGGTAGTGTTTTGTAGTTGAGAGGTCATGTGGAGGGCTCTATCCTTACTTATTGTGCAAAAATTTGCGCAAAAATGAATTTTTCATTGATTTCAAAGAAAAGGAATGTAGACAATGAATGTTGGGTGTTCCAGCAAGAGTGGACATCGAAATATTTATTTATTGAGGTATCAGGGAAAGCTGTGTGCTGAAAGAGTACAACTTGTCCCGGCCCTTCCAGACGAAGCATGCAGAGAAATATAGGAATATGTCTTCTGAGCAGAGGGCAAGTTCATCGATAGAGTTGCTTTCTCAGTTGCAAAAGCAGCAAGGACTTTTCACAAAACTGCATTCAGCAAACGACGGAATTGCGAGAGCTAGCTATGTACTGTCCCACAAAATTGCTAAATATAGCAAGCCATTCGCTGTGGGTGAATTCATTAAAGAATGTTTAATTGACTCTGCAGAAATACTTTGCCCCGACAAGAAAGAGCTGTTTGAAAGTGTTTACCTGTCAAGGCGAACAGTAACACGGCGTGTCGAGGACATAGTAGAGAATATGGAACAACAGTTGAAAGACAAGGTAAAGGATTTCACCTATTTCTCCTTGGCCCTGGATGAGAGCAGTGATGAACGCGACACGGCACAGTTGTTGATATTCTTACGAGGCAAAACCCCAGAACCCCAGAACCCCAGACTGAAATTACAGAGGAGCTTCAGCGCAGTCAATGAAGAGCACAACCACAGGGAAAGACTTATTGGAGGAAGTTAATAAGTGTGTGGCAAAGCTGGGACTGATTTGTGAAAAGTTATCCAGTGTGACCACTGATGGGTCCCCAAACTTGACAGGAAAAACGTTGGCCTTTTGAAATGCATACAAGATCAGGTAGCTGAGCTGAACCCAGATCAGAAAGTTATTTTCCTGCATTGCATTATTCATCAGGAGGTGCTCTGTAAATGTGTTCTGAAAATGAGCCATGTTGTGGATACATTCACTAAAGTGGTAAACTTCATAAGAGCAAAATCTTTAAACCACAGACAGTTTGTCTCACTGTTGGAAGAGACAGAGTCGGGTCATGCAGATCTCCCCTACCACACAAACGAGTTTGGGGAAAGTGCTTAAAAGGGTGTGAGACCTGAAGTCTGAGATTGCGGAGTTTTTGCAAATGAAAGGAAAATATGTGGATTTCCCGCAACTGCAAGATAAAGAATGGTTGGCTGATTTTGCTTTCACCGTGGACATCATGGCCTCATGAATGAACTGAATTCCAAACTACAAGGGACAGGCCTTTTTGCACATCAGATGTACAGCCTTGTCAAAGCCTTCAAGGGAAAAAATTTGGGAAAAAACGTTTTGGAAAATGACATTACATTTTACATTTTAGTCATTTAGCGGACGCTCTTATCCAGAGCGACTTACAGTAGTGAATGCATACATTTCATTTCATGCATTTTTTTTTTTTTTTTGCTGTTGGTTTCCTCTCCTTTCACCTTCAATGTGGATAACGCTCCCACTGACCTGCAACTTGAGCTTATCTATCTTCAGTCTGATGCTGTGATTGGAGAACTATTCCAAACAATGTCACTGACGAGGTTCTATGCATCTCTCGATGAATAAAACTTTCCAAAGATTAGGAGTCATGCTCAGAAGATGTTTGTACAGTTTGGGTCAACCTGCTTTGATGAATGTGAACAGACATTTTCAGTGATGAAATATAACAAGTCAAGACACAGATCATCTCTTACTGACTCTCACCTCTCAGTAATCCTGCACATAGCGACGTCATAAACTATACCTGACTTCACTGCTCTAGTCAATGCCCATCAGAGACTTCACTCCTCACACTGTAGTTTAAATGTAATGTAGAGCTCTCTCTCTTTCTTGTGTTTTTGTGCAACCCGTTAACAAGGGTTCTCTCCGTGGTGCTGAATGCACAGTGTACTTTTCCCTCCATGTAGTTCATTACATGTTTAATAATGGAAATATCTACCAAAAGGAGAACAGGGATGTGGTTTATTTCTGTGCATGTTAAAAAAGTTAAATAAGTAGCATATCTGGACGTGATTTACAGCAGATATAGCTGTCAACACAGTCATACACATGGTGTATAATCCTGTAATATGATTCTGGCCCACGATGGCAAAAATATATTCTAATGTGGCCCTCCATGAAAATAATTGCCCAGGCCTGCTTTAGATGGTGGTGTAGATGAGGCTGGGTCTAGTCATGCTAGATATGGTGGTGTAGATGAGGCTGGGTCTAGTCATGCTAGATATGGTGGTGTAGATGAGGCTGGGTCTAGTCATGCTAGATATGGTGGTGTAGATGAGGCTGGGTCTAATCAGGTTATAGATGGTGGTTAGATGAGGCTGGGTCTAGTCAGGTTATAGATGGTGGTTAGATGAGGCTGGGTCTAGTCAGGTTATAGATGGTGGTGTAGATGAGGCTGGGTCTAGTCAGGTTATAGATGGTGGTGTAGATGAGGCTGGGTCTAGTCATGTCATAGATGGTGGTGTAGATGAGGCTGGGTCTAGTCATGTCATGGATGGTGGTGTAGATGAGGCTGGGTCTAGTCATGTCATGGATGGTGGTGTAGATGAGGCTGGGTCTAATCATGTCATGGATGGTGGTGTAGATGAGGCTGGGTCTAATCAGGTTTTAGATGGTGGTGTAGATGAGGCTGGGTCTAGTCAGGTTATGGATGGTGGTGTAGATGAGGCTGGGTCTAGTCAGGTTATGGATGGTGGTGTAGATGAGGCTGGGTCTAATCAGGTTTTAGATGGTGGTGTAGATGAGGCTGGGTCTAGTCAGGTTATAGATGGTGGTGTAGATGAGGCTGGGTCTAGTCATGTTATAGATGGTGGTGTAGATGAGGCTGGGTCTAGTCATGTCATGGATGGTGGTGTAGATGAGGCTGGGTCTAGTCAGGTCATGGATGGTGGTGTAGATGAGGCTGGGTCTAGTCAGGTCATGGATGGTGGTGTAGATGAGGCTGGGATGAGGAGAGTATATTGGGGAAGTGTAAGAGACTAGGGGGGAGGAGGAGGGTGTCATGCAGAAGAGGAAAAAGGGGGAGAAGAAAGGAAGTGGGAGAGGAGAAGCTGATGTGGTAAAAGGCAACAAGGAACCTTTGCCTGGTGCTGGGAGGGAGGCCCCGACTAGAGAGAAAGGGCAGGTGGTCAGGATAGGAGATGGAGATAAGGAGGAAGAAGGTGAGTCTGAGGAAGAGGATGATGATGAGGCTTTCTTTTCAGACTCCTCCTCAATGGGTCCAGAGCTGACAGCCACTCAGGCAGAGGGGTCAAAGTACACAGTGAGGCAACTGTCAAGGTTACTGAATGAGACTAAAGGGAGAAAGGTTAATTGTGAAGTCTTTTTTTTGTGATCCGGGAAAGTTTATAAGATCAGTACAACACGCTAGGAAAAATGAGGGGCATGGTGTTCTCTCACCCAGGAAACGGTTTAGGTTGAGGAAGTGAGTTGGTCTCTTACTATTGGTCTCTTACTTTGCTGGCTTTTCTCCCACTTCTTATGGATACTCTTTGGGTAGGCTCACTTAATATAAATGGCACCATAGATGCGGGAAAAGAGGAGTCTGTTGGGTGAGTCTGTAAAACCAAAAAAAGTACAGGTTTTGTTTCTGCAGGAGACACATAGTGATGTGGTGAATGAAGTTGATTTGGGGCTCTGGTGGAAAGAGGCAAGTATGCTGAGCCATGGGACAAATGTTAGTGCAGGGGTGGCAGTCCTTTTTAAACCGGATCTGGCCGTTAAAATGTGCCCCTCAAAGGGGAGGCTAGGGGACTAGATTGCTTGTAGTAAAAGCAGAAATGAACAACAGGGGTTTTATGTATGCGCCTAACACAGGGAGAGAGAGAGGGGGCTTTTGTTTGGGTGTCTTAGACAGGAACTCCCACAGGTAGAACCTGAGGAGACGCTGGTGGTCAGCAGGGACTGGAACTGTACCATGGATGGGGAGGAGCCTCATTCAGGCTCAGTGGGGGTGTTAAGGAACATCATTAATCCGTTTGACCAAGTGGATGTTTGGAGAACTAGACATCCCAACATAAGACAGTATATATGGGTGAAGGTTTTTGGGGCTAGGGTGACTGCAGCAATAGGCTGTTGGGTGCTACCGTTCTCCCGGTGGGTTTCTTGGAGCACCACATAACCATGGCACGGCTGTCTATTTCACCAGGGCCTCAGCAGGCATCCTATTGGAAGTTTAATGTAAAGCTCTTACAAGATGCCACTTTTGCTCAGGTTTCCAGACTTTTTGGGAAAGGTGGGGGCAGAAAAGAGAGGAGTATTATTCTCTGAGTCAATGGTGGGATGTGGGAAAAGTGAAAATGTGGCTTTTCTGTCAACAGTATACAGCTCTCTCATCCTCAGAGGCTAGGAGAGTATTGTGGGAACTAGAGCGTAGTATTAGTGAGGTGGAGGTAGAGATGGTGGGGAAAGGCAATGTAGGCCTCCAGACTAATTTAGCTGAATTATGCAGGGACCTGGGCAGCTTTTTCCAGGTTAAAGCAAAGGGAGCACTTGTAAGAGCTAGGTTCTCCATGCTCAAGGAGATGGATACTCCCAACTCCTTCTTCTTTGGTTTGGAAAATACAGAATGGTGAAGCCAAGGGTATGCATTGTCTACGGCTGTCGGATGAGCGGGTGGCCTCTGTGGTGGGGGAGATGCGGGAGCAAACTGTGGAGTTTTATACTGAGTTGTGTAGGGCAGAACTGTGTGATCCTATGTGTGCTCAGGTCTTGTTCGCAGGACTCCCTAAGCTCTCTCTGGCACAGAGGGATGAAATGGACATTCCCCTGTTGTCCCATGAATGGGCAGAGGCCGTAACCCAGATGTCCCCCCCTGGCCATGCACCGGCGGTCGATGGACCCTCAGTGGAGTTTAATAAAAACATTCTAGGGGAATAATTGGACTGGACTTATTTTGCGTGTTGCGTGAATGCATCGGGGTTGGAGAGTTGAGCTGTCGTCGGGCGGCTCTGACTCTCCATCCCGAAAAAGGGTACTTGTGTGAACTTAAGAACTGGTGGCCTGTGGCATTGCTCTGCGCAGACTACAAGCTATTTGCCAAGGTCCTCGCTAAGAAACTGAAGCCCCATCTGGTCTCTATAGTAACCAAGAACCAGACGTATTGTGTACCGGGATGCTCAATCACGGACAACTTGTTCTTAATCAGAGACATGTTCGAGAGTTTCTAATGGGAACTTTGGACTGGTCTCTTTAGACCAAGAGAAGGCTTTTGACAGAGTGGACCATGAGTATCTGTTTAATGTGATGTCTGTGTTTGGGGAACGGTTTTTGGCCTGTGTGAAGATATTGTATGCTGGGGCATCATGTATGATCAAGGTGGGAGGGGGGCTCAGTAGGCCAGTCTGGGAGAGGTGGGGCATTAGACAAGGATGCCCTCTATCGGGGCAGTTATATACAGACAGGCATAGGTGTGTAGACAAGTATAGCAGTGTCGGTGTATGCAGATTACGTTTCTGTGATGGGCAGGACATGCAGGCACTAGAGAATAGTCTGAAGGTGTACGAGGGAGCTTCGTCAGCTCAGGTGAACTGGGGCAAGAGCAAAGCTCTGTTATGTGGGGCATTGATGGATAGGGCCCCCCCCCTGCTTCCAGGGGGTTTGCAGTGGGGTTGTGAAGGGCTTAACATTTTGTGGTTGTACCTGGGCTCAGAGAGGTGGGTCAGGAAGAACTGGGAGGGGCTGTCACAGGCAGTGGTGTTAAGACTGGCCAGGTGGAGGTGGCTCCTGTCCCAAGTGTCATATAAAGGGATGGTGCTGATAATCAACAACCTGGTGGCATCCCCCCTGTGGCATAAACTGGCTGTCCTCAACCCCCCTGCCGGTCTGCTTGCAGACTTGCAATGCAAGCTGGTGGATTTTTTTCAGGTTGGGCCATCACTGGCTGAGGCTGGCAGTGTTGTATATGTCTGTCCATGAAGGAGGACAGGGCCTGGTGGAACTGGAGTGCAGAGTGGTTCCATTCCGACTAAAAGCGGCGCAGAGACTGCTATACCATACTGATGTTGGCTGGAGGGGACCAGCATGCACACTGCTGAGGAGAGCTGGCAGATTAGGGTTGGACCGGCAGCTGTTCCTTATGAGGCTGGAGAAGCTGAGTACATCAAGTCTCTCTGATCTTTACTCTGCGGTGATGAGGGCCTGGCAGCTGCTAAGGCCCACATGAGAAGGGGGTGTGCAGCCTGGGCTGTGGGAGGAGCCTATCTTCCACAATCCATCTATCCTTTTTAGATCGGTTCATTTGGCCACCCTGCAGAGGCGATTGATGGCAGCGGGTTTACTAAGGCTGGGTGACCTGCGGCTGCTGGGGGAGGAGGGTGGAAAACCTGGAAGTCCTTGCACAGCAAACAGGAATGACGTCTCTTAGGCTCCTGGAGAGAATACTGGGGAGGTGTTTTCTGTGTGTGCCAGGTTAATGCCATTAATGTCTCTGTTGGAATGTCTGTGTGAGAGGTTGGGGTGGAGTTTACTGTTCAAATAAAGAAAAGGCCAAATGTGTGTTGTTGAATTTTCTGTTTGCTCAGGCAAAGTTGGCTATTTAGCTAACAAGGAGGAACAGGGTCAAAGGTGGAGGGATAACAGACCCTTTACTATTATTTAATGCGATGGTCTCTGCACACCTTACAGTGGCTTGCGAAGGTATTAGCAGCCTGGAATGAAAATAGATTTTTGGGGGGGTTTGTATCATTTGATTTAACCAACATGCCTACCACTTTGAAGATGCAAAATATTTTTTATAGTGAAACAAATAAGAAATCTGACAAAAAAAAACGGAAAACTTGAGCTTGCATAACTACCCCCCCCCCCCCCTCCAAAGTCAAAACTTTGTAGAGCCACCTTTTGCAGCAATTATAGCTGCATGTCTCTTGGGATATGTCTCTATTAGCTTGGCACATCTGGCCACTGAGATTTTTTACAATTCTTCAAGGCAAAACTGCTCCATCTCCTTCAAGTTGGATGGGTTCCGCTGATGCACAGCAATCTTTAAGTCATACCACAGATTTTCAATTGGATTGAGGTCTGGGCTTTGACTAGGCCATCCCAAGACATTTAAATGTTTCCCCATGAAGCACTCACGTGTTGCTTTAGCAGTATGCTTAGGGTCATTGTCCAGCTGGAAGGTGAACCTCCTTCCCAGTCTCACCTCTCTGGAAGACTGAAACAGGTTTCCCTCAAGAATTTCCCTGTACTTAGCGCCATTCCATCACTCCTTCAGTTCTGACCAGTTTCCCAGTCCCTGCCGATTAAAAACATCCCCACAGCATGATGCTGCCACCACCATGCTTCAATGTGGGGATGAGGTTCTCGGGGTGATGGGAGGTGTTGGGTTTGCACCAGAGATAGCGTTTTCCTTGATGGCCGAAAAGCTCAATTTTAGTCTCATCTGACCAGAGTACCTTTTTCCATATGTTTGGGGAGTCTCCCATATGCCTTTTGGCGAACACAAATCGTGTTTACTTTTTTACATTTTTTAAAGAATGGATTTAATGGTGCTCCGTCGGATTTTCAAAGTTTCTGATATTTTTTTATAACCCAACCCTGATCTGTGCTTCTCCACAACTTTGTACCTGACCTGTTTGGAGAGCTCCTTGGTCTTCATGATGCCGCTTGCTTGGTACTTTTGCAAGGCCACTGTAGGGTGGAATTTGAGTTCTATAAAATTATTACAAGTATGCAGATGTTTCAGGAGATATGGTATGTTGGGGGGATGTCTGTACAGCTGTGGAAGATGGGTTGGATATGCGGTTGTGGAAGTGGTGAGGTTTTGGTTATTGTGATGTGTGGTTTGTTTTGTATCGGGGGTAAAGGGCAAGTTGAGTATGCAGTAGAGGGGATATTTGTTTTTTAAATTGGGGTTTTAATGAAATTAGGATGTATCATTAAAGAAAAACAAAAAAATCTAAAAATCTCTCTCTCACCCTCTCCCTGTCTCTCCCTCTAGGAGGAGTGTAGACAGCTGTCCAGTATGCTGGACAGTGAGGTGTCCTCTCTGCTGTGTGTCCCTGTGGTCAGCAGAGCCACTGGCCAGGTGGTGGCACTAGCCTGCGCCTTCAACAAGCAGGGAGGACAAAGGTAAGACACACACACACACACACACACACACACACACACACACACACACACACACACACACACACACAGTGTGACAGAGAGGGAGGAATGTGAAGTATTGCTAAGGACAGCAGTAATCCCAGTAAGCTCTCTGCTGACGTTTTGGCTCTAGACTCTGAAAACATTTATCTTCCTCCTTCTGTCATATCTCTTCTCTCTCACTTCCTCCTCATCTGCTTTTTCCCTTCCTCTGTTCCTGCCTCTTCCCGTCTGCTTTTTCCCTTCCTCTGTTCCTGCCTCTTCCTGTCTGTTCCTGCCTCTTCCTGTCTGTTCCTGCCTCTCTTTCTCTGTTAGTTATAGATGATACATTTCTAATCGTATTATAGTGGCTGGAGATTAAAGCCACTCATCTCTTCCTTTCAAAGAGTTATTACCCCTCGACACACACACACACACACACACACACACACACACACACAGTGACAGGATCTTGGCTAGAATCTGAGAGGAAGACATCCCATAGTATCCTCAGTGGGGGCTAATGATAGGGCTGACTACAGTCCCCATAGTAACACTGACAGACTGGCTATGTAGGGGATTATTAGTGAACTGTGTAGCAGATGAGTTTATCCTCTTATTTCTGGTATTTACAGTATAACTTACTCCTTTTTCCTATCCTTCTTTCCCATCATCCCTCTATCTCATCTCCCATCATCCCTCTCTCCCATCATCCCTCTCTCCCATCATCCCTCTATCTCATCTCCCATCATCCCTCTCTCCCATCATCCCTCTCTCCCATCATCCCTCTCTCCCATCATCCCTCTCTCCCATCATCCCTCTATCTCATCATCCCTCTATCTCATCTCCCATCATCCCTCTCTCCCATCATCCCTCTATCTCATCTCCCATCATCCCTCTCTCCCATCATCCCTCTCTCCCATCATCCCTCTCTCTCGTCATCCCTCTCTCCCATCATCCCTCTCTCTCATCATCCCTCTCTCCCATCATCCCTCTCTCCCATCATCCCTCTCTCCCATCATCCCTCTCTCCCATCATCCCTCTCTCTCATCATCCCTCTCTCATCATCCCTCCCATCCCTGGATGATGTTGGTGTTGTAGGGCGGGGCTAATCATTAACCCCTCGAGGGCTGAAATACTGATGCTAGTTCATTGATTTGTTAATGTTGCTGATTGGCTGGGGGGTTCACTCACCTGATGTCCCAGGTCTGAATCCATCCCTGATTAGTAGGAGAGAATGGAGACAGTAAAAATCCAATAGCACTATTTTCCTTGAATTTAACCTTTAATTCAGAGTCCATTTTTCCACCCCTCCATCCCTCTGTCCCTCCATCCATCTTTCATCTCAGTTGTCAGGCAACAGCCCCCACTCTACTCTACTTTCCTCTAAATATCTCTATCAATCACACTCGTCCCTTTCCACCTCTATTATACTCTCTCCATCTGTCTCTCATTCCACCCGGTCCCTCTCTCGTCCCCTTCCCGGTTCTATCCTCCTATCACATGCCGTATGTTCTGCCAGACAGATATCTGATGCTTCCCGTGCTTAGAGGAATCTGCATTCCAGATAGCCTACTGATTCTTTGTGCCAACAAGCCAATCAGGGTCTAGCGCCAGCCTACTGTCAGAAACAGCCCAGTCTCAGAGGTTGAGTTTCTGCAGAGTGGTGACTGGATGAGGGAATCGTTTTTCCTGATTATGTGACCTGACCTGAAAAAGAAATCCTTCATAATCAAGTCCTCTAGTCTAGAATGACCACCGTTTTTTCCCTTTTATTGACATTCTGCTGGTCTCTCCTCTATAGTGATCGGAGTGGTGAGGTGTTGCCATCTGCAGGCAGAGTTGTGTAACTGATGTTATTGTAACAGCTGAGGCCTTTAGTCTATCCATCTGGCCTGTTTAAACACATATTATTCTATTGATCAGTCAACTTTTCTCCACTTTGGAATTCAATGTTTCATTTTGGATACAAATGTGTTCTCTCTGTGCAGACACACAGAGGCGGACGAACATAAGATCCAGCACTGCTTCTGTTACACCTCCACTGTCCTCACCTCCACACTGGCCTTCCAGAAAGAACAGAAACTCAAAGTGGAGTGTCAGGCACTGTTACAGGTAGCCAAGAATCTCTTCACACATCTGGGTGAGTTATCCTCCCTTCTCTCCTCTCCTCTCTCCTCTCTCCTCTCTCCTCTCTCCTCTCCTCTCCTCTCCTCTCCTCTGTTCTCTCCTCTCCTCTCCTCTGTTCTCTCCTCTCCTCTCCTCTCCTCTCCTCTCCTCTCCTCTGTTCTCTCCTCTCCCCCTCCCTCTCTCCTCTCTCCTCTCCTCTCCTCTCCTCTCCTCTCCTTTCCTCTCCTCTGTTCTCTCCTCTCCTCTCCTCTGT
The DNA here is from genome assembly GCF_901001165.1 of Salmo trutta. NCBI lineage: Eukaryota > Metazoa > Chordata > Actinopteri > Salmoniformes > Salmonidae > Salmo > Salmo trutta. The sequence goes on from NC_042969.1 coordinate 81,213,472, forward strand.
TCTCTCCTCTCCTCTCCTCTCCTCTCCTCCCTCCCTCCCTCCCTCCCTCCCTCCCTCCCTCCCTCCCTCCCTCCTCTCCTCTCCTCTCCTCTCCTCTGTTCTCTCGTCTCCTCCTCCTCTCCTCTCCTCTCCTCCCTCCTCTCCTCTCCTGTGTTCTCTCCTCTCCTCTGTTCTCTCGTCTCCTCCTCTCCTCTCCTCTGTTCTCTCCTCTCCTCCTCTCTTCTCTCCTCCGGCTCAGATCGAATCCCTACAGACTGATAATACAACCCTACTTGTGGTAGATCAGCCTGCTTATCCATCCATCCCCACCCTGTGCTCTCTCTCTCTCTCTCTCTGTAGATGATGTGTCTGTGCTGTTGCAAGAGATTATAGTTGAGGCCAGGAACCTCAGTGATGCAGAGATGTGAGTTCTTGATGTGAAACAAACTAAACCAGCTAACATGCTTTCCAGAATAACTAATGTGGAGGAAAATAGAATATAATATTTATTCTCTCTCTCTGTCTATAGTTGTTCTGTGTTCCTATTGGATCAAGTCAGCCATGAGCTGGTTGCCAAGGTGTTTGATGGGGGTGTGGTCAGTGATGATGAGGTAGAACACGTCTAGAACTTCTCTGTTTGACGATTACAAAGATTATAATGATGATGCCGTTAACGACGAAGAAGAAGATTCTAAAGATAGTCTGTGTGTGTGCAGAAGGAGTTTCGTATCCCTGCGGACCAGGGCATAGCGGGTCATGTAGCTATGACTGGGCAGATCCTGAACATTAAGGATGCGTACTCCCACCCTCTGTTCTACCGAGGAGTGGACGACAGCACCGGGTTTAGAACACGCAACATCCTCTGCTTCCCCATCAAGGACGAGAACAATGGTGAGAACTAAACTAACACTACTGGTGTTAACAATTGAACTAACACTACACTGGAGTAAACAACTGAATTAACACGACTGGTGTTAACAACTAAACTAACACTACTGGTGTTAACAACTAAACTAACACTACTGGTGTTAACAACTGAACTAACACTACTGGTGTTAACAACTAAACTAACACTACTGGTGTTAACAACTGAACTAACACGACTGGTGTTAACAACTGAACTAACACTACTAGTGTTAACAACTGAACTAACACTACTGGTGTTAACAACTAAACTAACACTACTAGTGTTAACAACTGAACTAACACTACACTGGAGTAAACACCTAAACTAACACTACTGGTGTTAACAACTAAACTAACACTACTGGTGTTAACAATAAACTAACATTACTGGTGTTAACAACTGAACTAACACTACACTGGAGTTAACAACTAAACAAACACTACACTGGAGTAAACAACTGAACTAACATTAATGGTGTTAACAATAAACTAACACTACACTGGAGTTAACAACTAAACTAACACTACACTGGAGTAAATAGCTGAACTACACTACACTGGAGTAAACAACTAAACGAACACTACACTGGAGTAAATAGCTGAACTAACACTACACTGGAGTAAATAACTGAACTAACACTACTGGTGTTAACAACTAAACTAACACTACACTGGAGTAAATATCTGAACTAACACTACACTGGAGTAAACAACTAAACTAACACTACACTGGACTAAACAATTCCATACACAACCATTCAATACACAGCATCACCTATACTGCTCCATTTCTCATCTCCCTTCTTCAATTCAAGGGGCTTTATTGGCATGGGAAACAACTGTTAACATTGCCAAAGCAAGTGAAATAAACAGTAAAATAAACAATAAAAATTAACAGTAAACATTACACTCGGAATAAAGACATTTACAAATGCCATACGGTGTTGTAACGGTGTACAAATGGTTAAAGTACAAAAGGGAAAATAAATAAGCATAAATATGGGTTATATTTACAATGGTGTTTGTTCTTCACTGGTTGACCTTTTCTTGTGGCAACAGGTCACAAATCGTTCTCTGTCTCTCTCCCTCTGTTTCTCTCTCTCTCTCTCTGTCTGTGTCTCTCATTTCTCCCTCTCCCTCTCTGTTTCTCTCTCTCTCTCTGTCTGTCTCTCTCTCTCTCATTTCTCCCTCTCCCTCTCTTTTTCTCCCTCTCCCTCTCCCCCTCTCTCTCTCCCTCTCTCCCAGAGGTGATTGGGGTGGCTGAGTTGGTCAATAAGACTAATGGACCGTGGTTTAACCGATTCGATGAGGACCTGGCCACTGCTTTCTCCATCTACTGTGGAATCAGCATCGCACACGTGAGTCAGACACACTACCCAAAGCTACACAAGAACCGCTGATCTCTGGCATTCTAGTCATGCCACAGTCACACAGAGTGTTTTAAACAGTAGGATAAGGGACTGATGGTTAGTGCCCTATCGATGTGGTGTGGATTTAGTTGTGGTCAGACATGGTTGACTGACTGGTCTCTCCTGTATATTAATGTGGTTGACTGACTGGTCTCTCCTGTATATTAATGTGGTTGACTGACTGGTCTCTCCTGTATATTAATGTGGTTGACTGACTGGTCTCTCCTGTATATTAATGTGGTTGACTGACTGGTCTCTCCTGTATATTAATGTGGTTGACTGACTGGTCTCTCCTGTATAATAATGTGATTGACTGACTGGTCTCTCCTGTATAATAATGTGGTTGACTGACTGCTCTCTCCTGTATATTAATGTGGTTGACTGACTGGTCTCTCCTGTATATTAATGTGGTTGACTGACTGGTCTCTCCTGTATATTAATGTGGTTGACTGACTGGTCTCTCCTGTATATTAATGTGGTTGACTGACTGGTCTCTCCTGTATATTAATGTGGTTGACTGACTGGTCTCTCCTGTATAATAATGTGATTGACTGACTGGTCTCTCCTGTATAATAATGTGGTTGACTGACTGCTCTCTCCTGTATATTAATGTGGTTGACTGACTGGTCTCTCCTGTATATTAATGTGGTTGACTGACTGGTCTCTCCTGTATATTAATGTGGTTGACTGACTGGTCTCTCCTGTATATTAATGTGGTTGACTGACTGGTCTCTCCTGTATATTAATGTGATTGACTGACTGGTCTCTCCTGTATATTAATGTGGTTGACTGACTGGTCTCTCCTATATATTAATGTGGTTGACTGACTGGTCTCTCCTGTATAATAATGTGGTTGACTGACTGGTCTCTCCTGTATAATAATGTGGTTGACTGAGTGGTCTCTCCTGTATATTAATGTGGTTGACTTACTGGTCTCTCCTGTATATTAATGTGGTTGACTGACTGGTCTCTCCTGTATATTAATGTGGTTGACTGACTGGTCTCTCCTGTATATTAATGTGGTTGACTGACTGGTCTCTCCTGTATAATAATGTGGTTGACTGACTTGTCTCTCCTGTATATTAATGTGGTTGACTGACTGGTCTCTCCTGTATAATAATGTGGTTGACTGACTGGTCTCTCCTGTATATTAATGTGGTTGACTGACTGGTCTCTCCTGTATAATAATGTGGTTGACTGACTGGTCTCTCCTGTATATTAATGTGGTTGACTGACTGGTCTCTCCTGTATAATAATGTGGTTGACTGACTGGTCTCTCCTGTATAATAATGTGGTTGACTGACTGGTCTCTCCTGTATATTAATGTGGTTGACTGACTGGTCTCTCCTGTATAATAATGTGGTTGACTGACTGGTCTCTCCTTATAATAATGTGGTTGACTGACTGGTCTCTCCTGTATAATAATGTGGTTGACTGACTGGTCTCTCCTGTATATTAATGTGGTTGACTGACGGGTCTCTCCTGTATATTAATGTGGTTGACTGACTGGTCTCTCCTGTATATTAATGTGGTTGTGATTGACTGACTCGTCTCTCCTGTATATTATTGTGGTTGTGATTGACTGACTGGTCTCTCCTGTGTAATAATGTGATTGACTGACTGGTCTCTCCTGTATATTAATGTGATTGACTGACTGGTCTCTCCGGTATATTAATGTGGTTGACTGACTGGTCTCTCCTGTATATTAATGTGATTGACTGACTGGTCTCTCCTGTATAATAATGTGGTTGACTGACTGGTCTCTCCTGTATATTAATGTTGTTGACTGACTGGTCTCTCCTGTATAATAATGTGGTTGACTGACTGGTCTCTCCTGTATATTAATGTGATTGACTGACTGGTCTCTCCTGTATATTAATGTGGTTGACTGACTGGTCTCTCCTATATAATATTGTGGTTGACTGACTGGTCTCTCCTGTATATTAATGTGGTTGACTGACTGGTCTCTCCTGTATATTAATGTGGTTGACTGACTGCTCTCTCCTGTATAATAATGTGGTTGACTGACTGGTCTCTCCTGTATAATAATGTGGTTGACTGACTGGTCTCTCCTGTATATTAATGTGGTTGACTGACTGGTCTCTCCTGTATATTATTGTGGTTGACTGACGGGTATCTCCTGTATAATAATGTGGTGGACTGACTGGTCTCTCCTGTATATTAATGTGGTTGACTGACTGGTTTCTCCTGTATATTAATGTGGTTGACTGACTGGTCTCTCCTGTATAATAATGTAGTTGACTGACTGGTCTCTCCTGTATATTAATGTGGTTGACTGACTGGTCTCTCCTGTATATTAATGTGGTTGACTGACTGGTCTTTCCAGTGTAATAATGTGGTTGACTGACTGGTCTCTCCTGTATAATAATGTGGTTGACTGACTGGTCTCTCCTGTATAATAATGTGGTTGACTGACTGGTCTCTCCTGTATAATAATGTGGTTGACTGACTGGTCTCTCCTGTATATTAATGTGGTTGACCGACTGGTCTCTCCTGTATATTAATGTGGTGGACTGACTGCTCTCTCCTGTATAATATTGTGGTTGACTGACTGGTCTCTCCTGTATATTAATGTGGTTGTGATTGACTGACTGGTCTCTCCTGTATAATAATGTGGTTGACTGACTGGTCTCTCCTGTATATTAATGTGGTTGGCTGACTGGTCTTTCCTGTATATTAATGTGGTTGACTGACTGGTCTCTCCTGTATGTTAATGTGGTTGACTGACTGGTCTCTCCTGTATATTAATGTGGTTGACTGACTGGTCTCTCCTGTATAATAATGTGGTTGACTGACTGGTCTCTCCTTATAATAATGTGGTTGACTGACTGGTCTCTCCTGTATAATAATGTGGTTGACTGACTGGTCTCTCCTGTATAATAATGTGGTTGACTGACTGGTGTCTCCTGTATAATATTGTGGTTGACTGACTGGTCTCTCCTGTATATTAATGTGGTTGACTGACTGGTCTCTCCTGTATATTAATGTGGTTGACTGACTGGTCTCTCCTGTATAACATTGTGGTTGACTGACTGGTCTCTCCTGTATATTAATGTGGTTGACTGACTGGTCTCTCCTGTATATTAATGTGGTTGACTGACTGGTCTCTCCTGTATAATAATGTGGTTGTGATTGACTGACTGGTCTTTCCTGTTTATTAATGTCGTTGACTTACTGGTCTCTCCTGTATGTTAATGTGGTTGACTGACTGGTCTCTCCTGTATATTAATGTGGTTGACTGACTGGTCTCTCCTGTATAATAATGTGGTTGACTGACTGGTCTCTCCTTATAATAATGTGGTTGACTGACTGGTCTCTCCTGTATAATAATGTGGTTGACTGACTGGTCTCTCCTGTATATTAATGTGGTTGACTGACTGGTCTCTCCTGTATATTAATGTGGTTGACTGACTGGTCTCTCCTGTATATTAATGTGGTTGTGATTGACTGACTCGTCTCTCCTGTATATTATTGTGGTTGTGATTGACTGACTGGTCTCTCCTGTGTAATAATGTGATTGACTGACTGGTCTCTCCTGTATATTAATGTGATTGACTGACTGGTCTCTCCGGTATATTAATGTGGTTGACTGACTGGTCTCTCCTGTATATTAATGTGATTGACTGACTGGTCTCTCCTGTATAATAATGTGGTTGACTGACTGGTCTCTCCTGTATATTAATGTTGTTGACTGACTGGTCTCTCCTGTATAATAATGTGGTTGACTGACTGGTCTCTCCTGTATATTAATGTGATTGACTGACTGGTCTCTCCTGTATATTAATGTGGTTGACTGACTGGTCTCTCCTATATGATATTGTGGTTGACTGACTGGTCTCTCCTGTATATTAATGTGGTTGACTGACTGGTCTCTCCTGTATATTAATGTGGTTGACTGACTGCTCTCTCCTGTATAATAATGTGGTTGACTGACTGGTCTCTCCTGTATAATAATGTGGTTGACTGACTGGTCTCTCCTGTATATTAATGTGGTTGACTGACTGGTCTCTCCTGTATATTATTGTGGTTGACTGACGGGTATCTCCTGTATAATAATGTGGTGGACTGACTGGTCTCTCCTGTATATTAATGTGGTTGACTGACTGGTTTCTCCTGTATATTAATGTGGTTGACTGACTGGTCTCTCCTGTATAATAATGTAGTTGACTGACTGGTCTCTCCTGTATATTAATGTGGTTGACTGACTGGTCTCTCCTGTATATTAATGTGGTTGACTGACTGGTCTTTCCAGTGTAATAATGTGGTTGACTGACTGGTCTCTCCTGTATAATAATGTGGTTGACTGACTGGTCTCTCCTGTATAATAATGTGGTTGACTGACTGGTCTCTCCTGTATATTAATGTGGTTGACTGACTGGTCTCTCCTGTATATTAATGTGGTTGTGATTGACTGACTGGTCTCTCCTGTATAATAATGTGGTTGACTGACTGGTCTCTCCTGTATAATAATGTGGTTGACTGACTGGTCTCTCCTGTATAATAATGTGGTTGACTGACTGGTCTCTCCTGTATAATAATGTGGTTGACTGACTGGTCTCTCCTGTATATTAATGTGGTTGACTGACTGGTCTCCCCTGTATATTAATGTGGTTGTGATTGACTGACTGGTCTCTCCTGTATAATAATGTGGTTGACTGACTGGTCTCTCCTGTATAATAATGTGCTTGACTGACTGGTCTCTCCTGTATAATAATGTGGTTGACTGACTGGTCTCTCCTGTATATTAATGTGGTTGACTGACTGGTCTCTCTGTATAATAATGTGGTTGACTGACTGGTCTCTCCTGTATATTAATGTGGTTGACTGACTGGTCTCTCCTGTATATTAATGTGGTTGACTGACTGGTCTCTCCTGTATAATAATGTGGTTGACTGACTGGTCTCTCCTGTATATTAATGTGGTTGACTGACTCGTCTCTCCTCTATGTTAATGTGGTTGACTGACTGGTCTCTCCTGTATGTTAATGTGGTTGACTGACTGGTCTCTCCTGTATATTATTGTGGTTGACTGACGGGTATCTCCTGTATAATAATGTGGTGGACTGACTGGTCTCTCCTGTATATTAATGTGGTTGACTGACTGGTTTCTCCTGTATATTAATGTGGTTGACTGACTGGTCTCTCCTGTATAATAATGTAGTTGACTGACTGGTCGCTCCTGTATATTAATGTGGTTGACTGACTGGTCTCTCCTGTATATTAATGTGGTTGACTGACTGGTCTTTCCAGTGTAATAATGTGGTTGACTGACTGGTCTCTCCTGTATAATAATGTGGTTGACTGACTGGTCTCTCCTGTATAATAATGTGGTTGACTGACTGGTCTCTCCTGTATAATAATGTGGTTGACTGACTGGTCTCTCCTGTATATTAATGTGGTTGACCGACTGGTCTCTCCTGTATATTAATGTGGTGGACTGACTGCTCTCTCCTGTATAATATTGTGGTTGACTGACTGGTCTCTCCTGTATATTAATGTGGTTGTGATTGACTGACTGGTCTCTCCTGTATAATAATGTGGTTGACTGACTGGTCTCTCCTGTATATTAATGTGGTTGGCTGACTGGTCTTTCCTGTATATTAATGTGGTTGACTGACTGGTCTCTCCTGTATGTTAATGTGGTTGACTGACTGGTCTCTCCTGTATATTAATGTGGTTGACTGACTGGTCTTTCCTGTATAATAATGTGGTTGACTGACTGGTCTCTCCTTATAATAATGTGGTTGACTGACTGGTCTCTCCTGTATAATAATGTGGTTGACTGACTGGTCTCTCCTGTATAATAATGTGGTTGACTGACTGGTGTCTCCTGTATAATATTGTGGTTGACTGACTGGTCTCTCCTGTATATTAATGTGGTTGACTGACTGGTCTCTCCTGTATATTAATGTGGTTGACTGACTGGTCTCTCCGGTATAACATTGCATTTGACTGACTGGTCTCTCCTGTATATTAATGTGGTTGACTGACTGGTCTCTCCTGTATATTAATGTGGTTGACTGACTGGTCTCTCCTGTATAATAATGTGGTTGTGATTGACTGACTGGTCTTTCCTGTTTATTAATGTCGTTGACTTACTGGTCTCTCCTGTATGTTAATGTGGTTGACTGACTGGTCTCTCCTGTATATTAATGTGGTTGACTGACTGGTCTCTCCTGTATAATAATGTGGTTGACTGACTGGTCTCTCCTTATAATAATGTGGTTGACTGACTGGTCTCTCCTGTATAATAATGTGGTTGACTGACTGGTCTCTCCTGTATATTAATGTGGTTGACTGACTGGTCTCTCCTGTATATTAATGTGGTTGACTGACTGGTCTCTCCTGTATATTAATGTGGTTGTGATTGACTGACTCGTCTCTCCTGTATATTATTGTGGTTGTGATTGACTGACTGGTCTCTCCTGTGTAATAATGTGATTGACTGACTGGTCTCTCCTGTATATTAATGTGATTGACTGACTGGTCTCTCCGGTATATTAATGTGGTTGACTGACTGGTCTCTCCTGTATATTAATGTGGTTGACTGACTGGTCTCTCCTGTATAATAATGTGGTTGACTGACTGGTCTCTCCTGTATATTAATGTGGTTGACTGACTGGTCTCTCCTGTATATTATTGTGGTTGACTGACGGGTATCTCCTGTATAATAATGTGGTGGACTGACTGGTCTCTCCTGTATATTAATGTGGTTGACTGACTGGTTTCTCCTGTATATTAATGTGGTTGACTGACTGGTCTCTCCTGTATAATAATGTAGTTGACTGACTGGTCTCTCCTGTATATTAATGTGGTTGACTGACTGGTCTCTCCTGTATATTAATGTGGTTGACTGACTGGTCTTTCCAGTGTAATAATGTGGTTGACTGACTGGTCTCTCCTGTATAATAATGTGGTTGACTGACTGGTCTCTCCTGTATAATAATGTGGTTGACTGACTGGTCTCTCCTGTATATTAATGTGGTTGACTGACTGGTCTCTCCTGTATATTAATGTGGTTGTGATTGACTGACTGGTCTCTCCTGTATAATAATGTGGTTGACTGACTGGTCTCTCCTGTATAATAATGTGGTTGACTGACTGGTCTCTCCTGTATAATAATGTGGTTGACTGACTGGTCTCTCCTGTATAATAATGTGGTTGACTGACTGGTCTCTCCTGTATATTAATGTGGTTGACTGACTGGTCTCCCCTGTATATTAATGTGGTTGTGATTGACTGACTGGTCTCTCCTGTATAATAATGTGGTTGACTGACTGGTCTCTCCTGTATAATAATGTGCTTGACTGACTGGTCTCTCCTGTATAATAATGTGGTTGACTGACTGGTCTCTCCTGTATATTAATGTGGTTGACTGACTGGTCTCTCTGTATAATAATGTGGTTGACTGACTGGTCTCTCCTGTATATTAATGTGGTTGACTGACTGGTCTCTCCTGTATATTAATGTGGTTGACTGACTGGTCTCTCCTGTATAATAATGTGGTTGACTGACTGGTCTCTCCTGTATATTAATGTGGTTGACTGACTCGTCTCTCCTCTATGTTAATGTGGTTGACTGACTGGTCTCTCCTGTATGTTAATGTGGTTGACTGACTGTTCTCTCCTGTATAATAATGTGGTTGACTGACTGGTCTCTCCTGTATATTAATGTGGTTGACTGACTGGTATCTCCTGTATAATAATGTGGTTGTGATTGACTGACTGGTCTCTCCTGTATATTAATGTGGTTGACTGACTGGTCTCTCCTGTATAATAATGTGATTGACTGACTGGTCTCTCCTGTATAATAATGTGGTTGACTGACTGGTCTCTCCTGTATAATAATGTGGTTGACTGACTGGTCTCTCCTGTATAATAATGTGGTTGACTGACTGGTCTCTCCTGTATAATAATGTGGTTGACTGACTGGTCTCTCCTGTATGTTAATGTGGTTGACTGACTGGTCTCTCCTGTATGTTAATGTGGTTGACTGACTGGTCTCTCCTGTATAATAATGTGGTTGACTGACTGGTCTCTCCTGTATATTAATGTGGTTGACTGACTGGTCTCTCCTGTATGTTAATGTGGTTGACTGACTGGTCTCTCCTGTATGTTAATGTGGTTGACTGACTGGTCTCTCCTGTATGTTAATGTGGTTGACTGACTGGTCTCTCCTGTATAATAATGTGGTTGACTGACTGGTCTCTCCTGTATGTTAATGTGGTTGACTGACTGGTCTCTCCTGTATGTTAATGTGGTTGACTGACTGGTCTCTCCTGTATGTTAATGTGGTTGACTGACTGGTCTCTCCTGTATGTTAATGTGGTTGACTGACTGGTCTCTCCTGTCTAATAATGTGGTTGACTGACTGGTCTCTCCTGTATAATAATGTGGTTGACTGACTGGTCTCTCCTGTATAATAATGTGGTTGACTGACTGGTCTCTCCTGTATATTAATGTGGTTGACTGACTGGTCTCTCCTGTATAATAATGTGGTTGACTGACTGGTCTCTCCTGTTTGTGTTCAGTCTCTCCTGTATAATAATGTGGTTGACTGACTGGTCTCTCCTGTATGTTAATGTGGTTGACTGACTGGTCTCTCCTGTGTAATAATGTGGTTGACTGACTGGTCTCTCCTGTATAATAATGTGGTTGACTGACTGGTCTCTCCTGTATGTTTTCAGTCTCTTCTGTATAAGAAGGTCCATGAGGCTCAGTTCAGATCCCACCTGGCCAACGAGATGATGATGTACCACATGAAGGTAAAACACACACACACACTACCCCCCAACACACACACACTACCCCCCCAAAACACACACACTACCCCCCAACACACACACACTACCCCCCAACACACACACACACTACCCCCCCAACACACACACAACTCCCCCAACACACACACACACTACCCCCCCAACACACACACACACTACTCCCCCAACACACACACACTACTCCCCCAACACACACACACTACTCCCCCAACACACACACACACACTACTCCCCCAACACACACACACACACACTACCCCCCCAACACACACACTACCCCCCAACACACACACACACACACACACTACCCCTCCAACACACACACACACTACCCCCCCAACACACACACACACTACCCCCCCGACACACACACACTACCCCCCAACACACACACACTACCCCCCAACACACACACACACTACCCCCCCAAAACACACACACTACCCCCCAACACACACACTACCCCCCAAAACACACACACTACCCCCCCAACACACACACACACTACCCCCCCAACACACACACACTACCCCCCCAACACACACACACACACTACCCCCCCAACACACACACACACACTACCCCCCCAAAACACACACACTACCCCCAACACACACACTACCCCCCCAAAACACACACACTACCCCCCAACACACACACACTACCCCCCAACACCACACACACTACCCCCCCAACACACACACACACACACTACCCCCCCAACACACACACACTACCCCCCCAACACACACACACTACCCCCAACACACACACACACACTACCCCCCCAAAACACACACACTACCCCCCAACACACACACACACTACCCGCCCAACACACACACACACACACACTACCCCCCCAACACACATACACACACACACACACACACACACACACACACACACACACACACACACACACACACACACACACACTAACCCCCAACACACACACACTACCCCCAACACACACACACACACACACACACTACCCCCAACACACACACACACACACACACACAGACATTAAGTGCAGCAGTAATATGTGTGTGTGTGTGTGTGTGTGTGTGTGTGTGTGTGTGTGTGTGTGTGTGTGTGTGTGTGTGTGTGTGTGTGTGTGTGTGTGTGTGTGTGTGTGTGTGTGTGTGTTTTTGTGTGTGTGTGTGTGTGTGTAGGTATCAGAGCAGGAAGTGGCCCAGCTGTTGGAAACTGGGCTGGAGCCAGTGGATGAGATTCATCCCTTATTCGCTGAGTTCACCTACACACCCCGCTCACTTCCTGACGACAACACACCCATGGTAAGACAAGCAGACAGAGAAAGAGTGTGTGTGTACGTGGAGGATGCTGAGGGGAGGACAGCTCATAATAATGGCTGAAACAGAGCGATTGAATGGCATCAAACCATGTTTGATGTATTTTATAACATTCCACTGATTCCGCTCCAGTCATTACTAAAAGCCTGTCCTCCCCAATTAAGGCGGCACCAGCCTCCTGTGGTGTGTCTCCATGCAAATCTACAGAGATGTATAGTAGCCATGGAGATGTATAGTAGGCATAGAGAGGTATAGTATCCATAGAGATATATAGTATCCATAGAGATGTATCCATAGACAGGTATAGTATCCATAGAGATGTATCCATAGACAGGTATAGTATCCATAGAGATGTATAATATCCATAGAGCGGTATAGTATCCATAGAGATGTATCCATAGAGAGGTATAGTATCCATAGAGATGTATCCATAGACAGGTATAGTATCCATAGAGAGGTATAGTATCCATAGAGAGGTATAATAGCCATAGAGGTTTCGTATCCATAGAGATTAATAGTTTCCATAGAGTAGTATAGTTTCAATTTCAGATTCAAGTTTTAATGTGCACAAGCACAGTGAATGTTTTTTTCCTGCAGCTCTAACCCCAACAATGCAGTAACCAATAACAATGTAGTTTTAAAAATAACAAGGTAGAACAAAACACACTAAAAATAAGAAATAAGAAGATCATGATAAAGTAAACATACTATATTTATTTATTTCACCTTTATTTAACCAGGTAGGCCAGTTGAGAAGAAGTTCTCATTTACAACTGCGACCTGGCCAAGATAGTTACACATGGGATAAACAAAAGTACATTCAATAACAATATAAAAATCTATATACAGTGAGTGCAAATGGAGTAAGGAGGTAAGGCAATAAATAGGCCAATAGTGGCGAAGTAATTACAATTTAGCAAATTAACACTGGAGTGATAGATGTGCAGATGATGATGTGCAAGTAGAAATACTGGTGTGCAAAAAAGTAAATAATAACAATGTGGGGATGAGGTAGTTGGATGGGCTATTTACAGATGGGCTATGTACAGCTGCAGAGATCGGTGAGCTGCTCAGATAGCTGCTGCTTGAAGTTAGTGAGGGAGATATGTCTCCAACTTCAGCGATTTTTGCAAATTTTGTTCCAGTCATTGGCAGTAGAGACCTGGAAGGAAAGGCGGCCAAATGTGGAATTGGCTTTGGGCGTGACCAGTGAGATATACCTGCTGAAGCGCGTGCTATGGGTGGGTGCTGCTATGGTGACCAGTGAGCTGAGATAAGGCGGAGCTTTACCTAGAAAAGACTTATAGATGACCTGGAGCCAGTGGGTCTTGCAACGAATATGTAGCGAGGGCCAGCCAACGAGAGCATACAGGTCGCAGTGGTGGGTAGTATATGGGGCTTTGGTGACAAACAGATGGCACTGTGATAGACTGCATCCAGTTTGCTGAGTAGAGTGCTGATGGCTATTTTGTAAATGACACCGCCGAAGTTGAGGATCGGTAGGATGGTCAGTTTTACAAGGGTATGTTTGTCAGCGTGAGTGAAGGAGGCTTTGTTGCGAAGTAGGAAGCCAATTCTAGATTTAATTTTGGATTGGAGATGCTTAATATGAGTCTGGAAGGAGAGTTTACAAACTAGCCAGACACCTAAGTATTTGTAGTTGTCCACATATTCTAAGTCAGAACCGTCCAGAGTAGTGATGCTAGTCGGGCGGTCAGGTGCGGGCAGCGATCGGTTGAAGAGCATGCATTTAGTTTTACTAACGTTTAAGAGCAGTTGGAGGCCACGGAAGGAGTGTTATATGGCATTGAAGCTCGTTTGGAGGTTTGTTAACCTGTTGGGGCTAGGGGGCAGTATTTGCACAGCCGGATAAAAAACTAACCCGATTTAAACTGGTTACTACTCTTGCCCAGAAACGAGAATATGCATATAATTAGTAGATTTGGATAGAAAACACTCTAAAGTTTCTAAAACTGTTTGAATGGTGTCTGTGAGTGTAACAGAACTCATATGGCAGGCCAAAACCTGAGAAGATTCCATACAGGAAGGGCCCTGTCTGACAATTTGTTGTCCTTCTGTTGCATCTCTATCGAAAATACAGCATCTCTGCTGTAACGTGACATTTTCTAAGGCTTCCATTGGCTCTCAGAAGGCGCCAGAAAGTGTAATGGGGTGTCATCGCCATTGATAGCTTCTGCTATTATAAAGTTGTCAACTGTGCTGCGATTCCTATGTGTTGGGAGCAATCAGACAATGATCAGACTATTCACTTCTTCTTCAAGAAGGTTTGTAAATGGCTTAACTAGCACCATCTAGTGGCCACAACAAATCAATGACATGTTATTTTGTTCAGCATTTCAACACTGCAGGTGGCGGTAAATCACCAATTGGGTCATTATGCTTCTTTTAAACACAAAAGAAGAAGACAATGGACTACTTTAAAATGGAGGTAGCCTCACAGATCCTGTAATGGTACAGACACAAAGATAAGACCTCTTTCCATCTCTATGTGCATATCCAACAATCTTCCTTGGAATAAAGGGAAAACCTAGTCAGTTATACAACTGAATGTATCTTCCACATTTAACCCAACCCCTCTGAATCAGAGAGGTGCGGGGGGGGGGGCTGCCTTAATCAACGTCTTCGGCGCCCGAGGAACTGCCTTGATCAGGGGCAGAACGACAGCTCAGGGATTCGATCCAGCAACCTTTCGGTTGCTGGCCCAATGCTCTAACCACTAGGCTACCTGCAGCCCCACACAGTTTTGACCACTAAGAGTAAAACTGATATGGGGAGTATTCAGCCAGACTGCAAACAGTCTTGTTGTTCCTGCTGTACTGCGTCTAATATCTATCTCTCCTGCGTCTAATATCTATCTCTCCTGCGTCTAATATCTATCTCTCCTGTGTCTAATATCTATCTCTCCTGTGTCTAATATCTATCTCTCCTGTGTCTAATATCTATCTCTCCTGTGTCTAATATCTATCTCTCCTGTGTCTAATATCTATCTCTCCTGTGTCTAATATCTATCTCTCCTGTGTCTAATATCTATCTCTCCTGTGTCTAATATCTATCTCTCCTGTGTCTAATATCTATCTCTCCTGTGTCTAATATCTATCTCTCCTGTGTCTAATATCTCTCTCTCCTGTGTGTAATATCTCTCTCTCCTGTGTCTAATATCTATCTCTCCTGTGTCTAATATCTATCTCTCCTGTGTCTAATATCTATCTCTCCTGTGTCTAATATCTATCTCTCATGTGTCTAATATCTATCTCTCCTGTGTCTAATATCTCTCCTGTGTCTAATATCTATCTCTCCTGTGTCTAATATCTCTCCTGTGTCTAATATCTCTCCTGTGTCTAATATCTATCTCTCCTGTGTCTAATATCTATCTCTCCTGTGTCTAATATCTATCTCTCCTGTGTCTAATATCTATCTCTCGTGGCTCTAATATCTATCTCTCCTGCGTCTAATATCTATCTCTCCTGCGTCTAATATCTATCTCTCCTGTGTCTAATATCTATCTCTCCTGTGTCCAATATCTATCTCTCCTGTGTCTAATATCTCTCCTGTGTCTAATATCTCTCTCCTGTGTCTAATATCTATCTCTCCTGTGTCTAATATCTATCTCTCCTGTGTCTAATATCTATCTCTCCTGTGTCTAATATCTATCTCTCCTGTGTCTAATATCTATCTCTCCTGTGTCTAATATCTCTCTCTCCTGTGTGTAATATCTCTCTCTCCTGTGTCTAATATCTATCTCTCCTGTGTCTAATATCTATCTCTCATGTGTCTAATATCTATCTCTCCTGTGTCTAATATCTCTCCTGTGTCTAATATCTATCTCTCATGTGTCTAATATCTATCTCTCCTGTGTCTAATATCTATCTCTCCTGTGTCTAATATCTATCTCTCCTGTGTCTAATATATATCTCTCCTGTGTCTAATATATATCTCTCCTGTGTCTAATATCTATCTCTCATGTGTCTAATATCTATCTCTCCTGTGTCTAATATCTCTCCTGTGTCTAATATCTATCTCTCCTGTGTCTAATATCTATCTCTCCTGTGTCTAATATCTATCTCTCCTGTGTCTAATATCTATCTCTCCTGTGTCTAATATCTATCTCTCCTGTGTCTAATATCTATCTCTCCTGTGTCTAATATCTATCTCTCCTGTGTCTAATATCTATCTCTCCTGTGTCTAATATCTCTCTCTCCTGTGTGTAATATCTCTCTCTCCTGTGTCTAATATCTATCTCTCCTGTGTCTAATATCTCTCATGTGTCTAATATCTATCTCTCCTGTGTCTAATATCTCTCCTGTGTCTAATATCTATCTCTCATGTGTCTAATATCTATCTCTCCTGTGTCTAATATCTATCTCTCCTGTGTCTAATATCTATCTCTCCTGTGTCTAATATCTCTCTCTCCTGTGTGTAATATCTCTCTCTCCTGTGTCTAATATCTATCTCTCCTGTGTCTAATATCTATCTCTCGTGTCTAATATCTATCTCTCCTGTGTCTGATATCTCTCCTGTGTCTAATATCTATCTCTCCTGCGTCTAATATCTATCTCTCCTGCGTCTAATATCTATCTCTCCTGTGTCTAATATCTATCTCTCCTGTGTCTAATATCTATCTCTCCTGTGTCTAATATCTATCTCTCCTGTGTCCTAATATCTATCTCTCCTGTGTCTAATATCTATCTCTCCTGTGTCTAATATCTATCTCTCCTGTGTCTAATATCTATCTCTCCTGTGTCTAATATCTATCTCTCCTGTGTCTAATATCTATCTCTCCTGTGTCTAATATCTATCTCTCCTGTGTCTAATATCTATCTCTCCTGTGTCTAATATCTCCTCTCTCCTGTGTGTAATATCTATCTCTCTCCTGTGTCTAATATCTATCTCTCCTGTGTCTAATGCTATCTTCTCTCCTGTGTCTAACTAGCTCTCCTGTGTCTACTATCTATCTCTCATGTGTCTAATATCTATCTCTCCTGTGTCTAATATCTCTCCTGTGTCTAATATCTATCTCTCCTGTGTCTAATATCTCTCCTGTGTCTAATATCTCTCTCCTGTGTCTAATATCTCTCCTGTGTCTAATATCTATCTCTCCTGTGTCTAATATCTCTCCTGTGTCTAATATCTATCTCTCCTGTGTCTAATATCTATCTCTCGTGGCTCTAATATCTATCTCTCCTGCGTCTAATATCTATCTCTCCTGCGTCTAATATCTATCCTCTCCTGTGTCTATATCTATCTCTCCTGTGTCCAATATCTATCTGTTTCTAATTCTCCTGTGTCTAATATCTCTCTCCTGTGTCTAATATCTATCTCTCCTGTGTCTAATATCTATCTCTCCTGTGTCTAATATCTATCTCTCCTGTGTCCTAATATCTATCTCTCCTGTGTCCTAATATCTATCTCTCCTGTGTCTAATATCTATCTCTCCTGTGTCTAATATCTCTCTCTCCTGTGTCTAATATCTATCTCTCCTGTGTCTAATATCTATCTCTCCTGTGTCTAATATCTATCTCTCGTGTCTAATATCTATCTCTCCTGTGTCTAATATCTCTCCTGTGTCTAATATCTATCTCTCATGTGTCTAATATCTATCTCTCCTGTGTCTAATATCTATCTCTCCTGTGTCTAATATCTATCTCTCCTGTGTCTAATATATATCTCTCCTGTGTCTAATATATATCTCTCCATGTGTCTAATATCTATCTCTCATGTGTCTAATATCTATCTCTCCTGTGTCTAATATCTCTCCTGTGTCTAATATCTATCTCTCCTGTGTCTAATATCTATCTCTCCTGTGTCTAATATCTATCTCTCCTGTGTCTAATATCTATCTCTCCTGTGTCTAATATCTATCTCTCCTGTGTCTAATATCTATCTCTCCTGTGTCTAATATCTATCTCTCCTGTGTCTAATATCTATCTCTCCTGTTCTATATCTATCTCTCCTGTGTCTAATATCTCTCTCTCCTGTGTGTAATATCTCTCTCTCCTGTGTCTAATATCTATCTCTCCTGTGTCTAATATCTCTCATGTGTCTAATATCTATCTCTCCTGTGTCTAATATCTCTCCTGTGTCTAATATCTATCTCTCATGTGTCTAATATCTATCTCTCCTGTGTCTAATATCTATCTCTCCTGTGTCTAATATCTATCTCTCCTGTGTCTAATATCTCTCTCTCCTGTGTGTAATATCTCTCTCTCCTGTGTCTAATATCTATCTCTCCTGTGTCTAATATCTATCTCTCGTGTCTAATATCTATCTCTCCTGTGTCTGATATCTCTCCTGTGTCTAATATCTATCTCTCATGTGTCTAATATCTATCTCTCCTGTGTCTAATATCTATCTCTCCTGTGTCTAATATCTATCTCTCCTGTGTCTAATATCTCTCCTGCGTCTAATATCTATCTCTCCTGTGTCTAATATCTATCTCTCCTGTGTCTAATATCTATCTCTCCTGTGTCTAATATCTATCTCTCCTGTGTCTAATATCTATCTCTCATGTGTCTAATATCTATCTCTCCTGTGTCTAATATCTCTCCTGTGTCTAATATCTATCTCTCATGTGTCTAATATCTATCTCTCCTGTGTCTAATATCTATCTCTCCTGTGTCTAATATCTATCTCTCCTGTGTCTAATATATATCTCTCCTGTGTCTAATATATATCTCTCCTGTGTCTAAATATCTATGCTCTCATGTGTCTAATATCTATCTCTCCTGTGTCTAATATCTCTCCTGTGTCTAAATATCTATCTCTCCTGTGTCTAATATCTATCTCTCCTGTGTCTAATATCTATCTCTCCTGTGTCTAATATCTATCTCTCCTGTGTCTAATATCTCTCCTGTGTCTAATATCTATCTCTCCTGTGTCTAATATCTATCTCTCCTGTGTCTAATATCTATCTCTCCTGTGTCTAATATCTCTCTCTCCTGTGTGTAATATCTCTCTCTCCTGTGTCTAATATCTATCTCTCCTGTGTCTAATATCTCTCATGTGTCTAATATCTATCTCTCCTGTGTCTAATATCTCTCCTGTGTCTAATATCTATCTCTCATGTGTCTAATATCTATCTCTCCTGTGTCTAATATCTATCTCTCCTGTGTCTAATATCTATCTCTCCTGTGTCTAATATCTCTCTCTCCTGTGTGTAATATCTCTCTCTCCTGTGTCTAATATCTATCTCTCCTGTGTCTAATATCTATCTCTCGTGTCTAATATCTATCTCTCCTGTGTCTAATATCTCTCCTGTGTCTAATATCTATCTCTCATGTGTCTAATATCTATCTCTCCTGTGTCTAATATCTATCTCTCCTGTGTTATATATTCCGTGTCTAATATCTCTCCTGCGTCTAATATCTATCTCTCCTGTGTCTAATATCTATCTCTCCTGTGTCTAATATCTATCTCTCCTGTGTCTAATATCTATCTCTCCTGTGTCTAATATCTATCTCTCATGTGTCTAATATATATCTCTCCTGTGTCTAATATCTATCTCTCATGTGTCTAATATCTATCTCTCCTGTGTCTAATATCTCTCCTGTGTCTAATATCTATCTCTCCTGTGTCTAATATCTATCTCTCCTGTGTCTAATATCTATCTCTCCTGTGTCTAATATCTCTCCTGTGTCTAATATCTATCTCTCCTGTGTCTAATATCTATCTCTCCTGTGTCTAATATCTATCTCTCCTGTGTCTAATATCTATCTCTCCTGTGTCTAATATCTCTCCTGTGTCTAATATCTCTCTCCTGTGTCTAATATCTATCTCTCCTGTGTCTAATATCTATCTCTCCTGTGTCTAATATCTATCTCTCCTGTGTCTAATGATCTCTCTCTCTGTGTCTAATATCTCTCTCCTCCTGATGTGTAAATATCTCTCTCGCCTGTTGTCTAATAGCTATCTCTTCCAGGTGTCTAATATCTATCTCATCCTGTGTCCGAATAGCTAGTCTCTCCTGTGTCTAATATCTCTCCTGTGTCTAATATCTATCTCTCATGTGTCTAATATCTATCTCTCCTGTGTCTAATATCTATCTCCTCCTGTGTCTAATCATCTATCTCTCCTGCGTCTAATAGCTATCTCTCCTGTGTCTTAGTCTATCCTTCCAGGTGTCCTAATATCTATCTCTCCGTGTGTCTAATATCTCTCCTGCGTTCTAATATCTATCTCTCCTTGTGTCTATACTCTATTCTCTCCTGTGTCTAATATCTATCTCTCCTGCGTCTAATATCTATCTCTCCTGTGTCTAATATCTCTCCTGTGTCTAATATCTATCTCTCCTGTGTCTAATATCTATCTCTCCTGTGTCTAATATCTATCTCTCCTGTGTCTAATATCTATCTCTCCTGTGTCTAATATCTATCTCTCCTGTGTCTAATATCTATCTCTCCTGTGTCTAATATCTCTCTCTCCTGTGTCTAATATCTATCTCTCCTGTGTCTAATATCTATCTCTTATGTGTCTAATATCTATCTCTCCTGTGTCTAATATCTCTCCTGTGTCTAATATCTATCTCTCATGTGTCTAATATCTATCTCTCCTGTGTCTAATATCTCTCTCTCCTGTGTCTAATATCTATCTCTCCTGTGTCTAATATCTATCTCTCCTGTGTCTAATATCTATCTCTCCTGTGTCTAATATCTCTCCTGTGTCTAATATCTATCTCTCATGTGTGTCTCCAGGGTATCCTGAGTATGTTTGAGGACATGGGCTTTATCAACACCTATAAGATTGACCTGCACACTCTGGCCAGGTATATATCTCTCTCTCTACCTCTACCTCTCTACCTCTACCTCTCTACCTCTACCTCTACCTCTCTCTCGTTGTTGCTATGCTGATAAAGTGGTGATTGATTGTGTGGTTGTCATGGTTGCAGGTTCTGTCTGATGGTGAAGAAGGGTTACAGAGATCCTCCCTATCACAACTGGACTCACGCCTTCTCCGTCTCTCACTTCTGTTATCTCCTCTACAAGAACCTGGGTCTGGCCAACTACCTGGAGTAAGTAGACATACTACACCATCTACCCTATACCCTAACCCTATATACTACACCATCTACCCTATACCCTAACCCTACATACTACACCCTACTTCCTCTACAAGAACCTGGGCCTGGACAACTACCTGGAGTAAGTAGACATACTACACCATCTACCCTATACCCTAACCCTACATACTACACCATCTACCCTATACCCTAACCCTCCATACTACACCATCTACCCTATACCCTAACCCTACATACTACACCATCTACCCTATACCCTAACCCTACATACTACACCATCTACCCTATACCCTAACCCTACATACTATACCATCTACCCTATACCCTAACCCTACATACTACACCATCTACCCTATACCCTAACCCTACATACTACACCATCTACCCTATACCCTAACCCTACATACTACACCATCTACCCTATACCCTAACCCTACATACTATACCATCTACCCTATACCCTAACCCTATATACTACACCCTACCTGCTCTAAAAGGCCGACTACCTCAAGTTAGTAGAAACCCTGGCACCCTTTATCCTATAATCTACATACTACACCATATAACCATACACCCTATAACCATACTCACTACACTTTACACCCCTGCACCCTACAGTCTAACCTCCTACCCCTCCCTCCATCCCTGTCTGTAGGAATATAGAGATCTTTACACCCCTGCACCCTACAGTCTTACCTCCTACCCCTCCCTCCATCCCTGTCTGTAGGAATATAGAGATCTTTACACCCCTGCACCCTACAGTCTAACCTCCTACCCCTCCCTCCATCCCTGTCTGTAGGAATATAGAGATCTTTACACCCCTGCACCCTACAGTCTTACCTCCTACCCCTCCCTCCATCCCTGTCTGTAGGAATATAGAGATCTTTACACCCCTGCACCCTACAGTCTAACCTCCTACCCCTCCCTCCATCCCTGTCTGTAGGAATATAGAGATCTTTACACCCCTGCACCCTACAATCTAACTTCCTACCCCTCCCTCCATCCCTGTCTGTAGGAATATAGAGATCTTTGCTCTCTTTGTCTCCTGTATGTGCCATGACCTGGACCACCGTGGGACTAACAACTCCTTTCAAGTGGCCTCGGTAAGACTGCTCAAACACACACACACACACACACACACACACACAGACAAGGTATAGCACCGGTCAAACACATAGTAGGAAAACTCAGGGAAAGACTGTGGTTAGACAAGGGTGATGCACTTGAGTTATTACAGCGGCATAGAGAGCAGACTGAGAGGTAGTCTTGAGTTATTACAGCGGCATAGAGAGCAGACTGAGAGGTGGTCTATCTATGTAATAACGTGTTCTGTCTTCTTCCTCTACAGCAATCTGTTCTGGCTGCCCTCTACAGCTCAGAGGGCTCTGTGATGGAGGTAAGTACTCACACACACACACACGCACGCACATCTCTGGGACTATAGTGACACCTAGTGGCCAGCCTTCATCCTCCTATCCCATAATAACCTGTGTTTGTTTCCACAGCGACACCACTTTGCCCAAGCCATAGCCATTCTGAACACCCACGGCTGCAACATCTTCGACAAGTTCTCCAGAAAGGTCAGTTTCTCTGCAGTCTGGGATCCCACACTGATTGTCTCCTGACCCAGGACACCCAGGACTTTTATAGGGTGTGTGTGTGTGTTTGTGTGAGTGTGTGTTGTGTTAACTTGTGTGTGTGTGTGTGGTTGTCAGGACTACCAGAGGATGTTGGACCTGATTAGGGATATCATCCTGGCCACTGACCTGGCTCACCACCTCCGCATCTTCCCCGACCTGCAAAGGATGGCTGACGGTAAGGCTGTGTGTGTGTGTGTGTGTGTGTGTGTGTGTGTGTGTGTGTGTGTGTGTGTGTGTGTGTGTGTGTGTGTGTGTGTGTGTGTGTGTGTGTGTGTGTGTGTGTGTGTGTGTGTGTGTGTGTGTGTGTGTGAGAGTATAATAGTATTTCATTCTCTCTCCCTTTCTGTTTGTACGTGTGTGTGTGTGTGTGTGTGTGTGTGTGTGTGTGTGTGTGTGTGTGTGTGTGTGTGTGTGTGTGTGTGTGTGTGTGTGTGTGTGTGTGTGTGTGTGTGTTAGCTGGCTACAACCCCAGGAATCAGACCCACCGTTCTCTGCTGCTGTGCCTGCTGATGACCTCATGCGACCTGTCAGACCAGACCAAGGGCTGGAAGACCACCCGCAAGATCGCTGTGAGGAACCCTAAAGTCTACTTACCCTAGCCTCAACCCTAAAGCTAATGCTAACCCTAACCTCAAACCTAAAGCTAATGCTAACCCTAGCCTCAACCTTACAGCTAATGCTAACCCTAGCCTCAACCCTAAAGCTAATGCTAACCCTAACCTCAAACCTAATGCTAACCCTAGCCTCAACCCTAAAGCTAATGCTAACCCTAACCTCAAACCTAAAGCTAATGCTAAATGTACACTCAAACCTAAAGTTAATGCTAACCCTAGCCTCAACCCTAAAGCTAATGCTAACCTTAGCCTCAACTCTAAAGTTAATGCTAACCCTTAACCTTAAAGCTAATGGTAACCCTAGACTCAACCCTAAAGCTAATGCTAACCATAACTCTCGCCTCAACCACAACACTAACCCCAACCCTAACCCTAGCTTCATGTCCACATCCCGGTTCAACCCTAACCTCAGACCCTAGTTAACCTTTGACCCTAAACCTCTTTCTGTCCTCTGTGTATTCAGGAGCTGATCTATAAAGAGTTCTTCTCCCAGGGGGATCTGGTATGTGTGCTACACTTTATTCCTGTACTGTATATGTGTGTATGTGTGTTGGGGGTGTATCTGACGTGTGTAACTTACTTGTGTGTGCAGGAGAAGGCGATGGGGAATCGTCCCAGTGAGATGATGGACAGAGAGAAGGCCTACATCCCAGAGCTACAGATCAGCTTCATGGAACACATCGCCATGCCCATCTACAAGTAAGAGCGAATCACAACACAGCGTTTATCACTACTGACCAAATCACAACTCAGCCTTTATCACTAGTGACCCACAGCACTTGCACCACCTAATGTTGTGTCCCCCGCCCCTGTGCCCTGATAGGCTGCTGTCAGAGCTGTTACCAGGGGCATCCGAGCTGTATGAGCGTGTAGCGACCAATCGAGTGCAGTGGACAAAAGTCTCCCACAAGTTCACCGTCCGTGGATTGCCTAGCAACAATAGCCTCGACTTCCTGGATGAAGAGTATGAGCTGCTGCAATCCCAGGGTGCGCTGGGGGATGACAGCCACTGCGATGACACCCACTGCCTCAACGGTTGCCTGGATGATGTGGTTGGGGGGAGGGGCCAGTGAACACACCAACCAATGGGAGGGTAGCCAGTGCCATCTCTAGGCCAATAGAAACATAAGGAAACGATTCCCTTTTTATGTCCTCAGGCGGAGAGGGCGAGACTCTGAGACAGTTTGACATTTGACTGACAGCTGTCAATCTCTGAGGCTGAGCAACTCAGGAGGGACAATTCAGATGAATCATTTGACAGGAGTTGATTCTGACTAGTCAATCCAGACGATTCCTGTAGATGCTAAATGTGACTGAACTCCTGTGAGGAAAGTAGAAAGTAGTGTTGATTCTGGAAATTATCATTTTCATAACGAAGGTCACCGTTCATATTGTTCTGAGTTTCTGTTTTACACACAGGCTCTCAGACACCTAACAGGTCAATACCCATGTAATAACACATACCTTTCTTAGTTAACAGAAAGCTATGTAGTACGAAGGACAGTTAAGGAATCTGTTGGTTTATGTTGTTTTAAGATCATCAGAATCCTTCCCACCAGCCCACACACACCCTGATCAGCTGCTATGTCACTCATATGACTGCTTATGTATGCTGTATGTAGCCTACACCACGTGTGTTTCTCCCTTTATCTCAGCCAGTATTGGATACATTTTTTATATCTTAGGCATCATGTAAGTCTCTAGTTTGACAATTATTGTATTTGTTAGTATATTTGTTAGTATATATGGAGCTCATTCATGGCCATACCATGCCCAGTGGTCAATGAGGGAAACTGTATCTGCAGTGTCAGGTAATGTGAGTGTAAGTTCCCGCTTTTGGAGATGGGGACAGTTTCACAGTCAATGATCACTGGTCAGTGCCATCCTCATTAGCTAAAGTCACACACACACACACACAAACAACCACCACCACCACCACCACCACCACCACCAACAACTACCACCACCAACAGCCACCACCCACCACCACCACCACCACCCACCACCACCACCACCACCACCACCAACAACAACCACCACCACCACCACCACCACCACCACCAACAACCACCACCACCACCACCACCAACAACAACCACCACCACCACCACCAACAACTACCACCACCACCACCACCACCACCATAACCACCACCAAACAACTACCACCACCACCACCACCACCAAACAACCAGCAACAACCACCACCAACAACCACCACCACCACCATAACCACCCACCAACAACCAACCACCACCAACCACCACCACCACCACCACCAAACAACCACCAACAACCAACCACCACCACCACCAAACAACCAGCAACAACCACCACCAACAACCACCACCACCACCACCAACCACCACCACCACCACAACCACCACCACCAACCACCACCAACAACCAACCACCACCAACAACCAACCACCACCATCAACCACCACCACCACCACAACCACCACCAACAACCACCACCAACAACCAACCAACCAACCACCACCACCAAACAACCAGCAACAACCAGCAACAACCAACCACCACCAACAACCAACCACCATCAACCACCACCACCACCACAACCACCACCAACAACCACCACCAACCACCACCACCACCACCAACAACAACCACCACCACCACCACAACCACCCACTAACAACCAACAACCACCCACCACCACCACCAAACAACCACCAACAACCACCACCACCAACCACCACCACCAACAACCACCACCACCACCACCAACAACCAATCACCACCACCATAACCACCCACCATCACCACCAACCACCAACCACCACCACCACCACCACCACCACCACCACCACCACCATAACCAACAACCAACCACCACCAACAACCACCACCAACAACCAACCAACCACCACCAACAACCAACCACCACCACCACCACCAGACAACCAGCAACAACCAACAACAACCACCACCACCATCACCACCACCACCAACCAACAACCACCACCACCAACCACCACCACCACCAACAACCACCACCAAACAACCACCAAGAACCAACCACCACCACCACCAACAACCAACCACCAACAAATAACCACCAACAACCACCACCAACCACCAACAACCAACCACCACCAACAACAACAACCAACCACCACCACCAACAACCAACCACCACCACCGACAACCACCACCAAACAACCACCAACAACCAACCACCACCACCAACAACCAACCACCACCACCAACAACCAACCACCACCACCAACAACCAACCACCACCACCACCAACAACCAACCACCACCAACAACCACCAACCAACCACCACCACCAACAACCACGACCACCACCAACCAACCACCAACAACCAACCACCACCACCACCAACCAACCACCACCACCACCCACCAGCAACCAACCACCACCAACCAACCACCCACCACCAACCAACCACCAATAACCAACCACCACCACCACCAACAACCAACCACCAACAAATAACCACCACCACCATCACCACCACCACCAACCAACAACCACCACCACCAACCACCACCACCACCAACAACCACCACCAAACAACCACCAAGAACCAACCACCACCACCACCAACAACCAACCACCAACAAATAACCACCAACAACCACCACCAACCACCAACAACCAACCACCACCAACAACAACAACCAACCACCACCACCACCAAATAACCACCAACAACGAACCACCCACCACCAAACAACCACCACCACCACCACTACCACCACCACCAACCACCACAACCAACCACCAACAACCAACCACAACCAAACAACCAACCACCACCACCACCACTACCACCACCACCAACAACCACCAACCAACCACCACCACCAACAACCACGACCACCACCAACCAACCACCAACAACCAACCACCACCACCACCAACCAACCACCACCACCACCCACCAGCAACCAACCACCACCAACCAACCACCCACCACCAACCAACCACCAATAACCAACCACCCACCAACAACAACCACCACTACCACCAACCACCACTACCACCACCACCACCAACAACAACCAACCACCACCACCACTCCAACAACCACCAAAGAACCAACCACCACCACCACCAACAACCACCAATAACCAACCACCCATCAACAACAACCACCACCACCACCAACCACCACTACCACCAACCACCAACCACCAACCACCACTACCACCACCACCACCAACCACCAACCACCACAACCAACCACCACCACCAACCAACCACCCCCACCACCAACCACCACCACCACCAACCACCACCAACCACCACAACCAACCACCACCACCACCACCAACACAACCACCACCACCAACAACAACCACCACCACCACCACCACCACCACAACCAACCACCACCACCACCAACAACCACCACCACCAACAACAACCACCACCACCACCACCACCAACCAACCACCACCACCACCAACCACCACCACCACCAACCACCAACAACAACCAACCACAACCACCACAACCACCACAACCACCACCACCACCACCACCACCACTAACAACCACCACCACCAACCACCACCACCACCAACCACCACCACCAACAACCACCACCACTAACAACCACCACCACCAACAACCACCACCAACAACCACCAACAACCACCACCACCACAACCACCACCACAACCACCAACAACCACCACCACCAACCACCACCACCAACCACCACCACCAACAACCACCACCACCACCACAACCACCAACAACCAACAACAACCACCACCAACAACCAAGCACCACCACCAACCACCACCACCACCAACCACCACCACCAACCACCACCAACAACCAACCACCACCACCAACCACCACCACCACCAACCACCACCACCAACCAACCACCACCACCAACCACCACCACCACCAACCACAACCAACCACCACCAACCACAACCAACCACCACCAACAACCAACCACCACCACCACCACCAACAACCAACCACCACCAACCACCACCAACCACCAACAACCAACCACCACCACCAACCACCACCCACCACCAACCACCACCAACAACCACCACCAACCACCACCACCACCACCAACCACCACCAACCACCACCAACAACCACCACCAACCACCACCACCAACCACCACCCCCAACCACCAACAACCAACCACCACCAACAACCACCAACCACCAACCAACCAACCACCACCAACAACCAACCACCACCAACCACCAACAACCAACCACCACCACCACCAACAACAACCACCACCACCAACCAACCACCAACCACCACCAACCAACCACCACCAACCACCACCAACCACAACCAACCACCACCAACCACAACCCACCACCAACAACCACCACCAACCACCACCATCAACCACCACCACCACCAACCACCACCAACCACCACCACCAACCACCACCAACAACCACCACCAACCACCACCAACCACCACCAACCACCACCCACCACCAACAACCACCACCAACCACCACCACCAACACCAACCACCACCCACCACCACCACCAACAACCACCAACCACAACCAACCAACCACCACCAACAACCAACCACCACCAACCACCAACCACCAACAACCAACCACTACCACCACCAACCACCACCACCAACAACCAACCACCACCACCAACCACCAACCACCAACCACCACCACCAACCACCACCACCAACCACCACCACCACCAACAACAACCACCACCAACAACCAACCACCACCAACCACCAACCACCAACAACCCACCACCACCAACCACAACCAACCACCACCAACAACCAACCACAACCAACCACCACCAACAACCAACCACCAACAACCACCACCAACCACCACCACCAACGACCACCACCAACCACCACCCACCACCACCAACCACCACCACCAACAACCACCAACCACAACCAACCAACCACCACCAACAACCAACCACCACCAACCACCAACAACCAACCACCACCACCACCAACCACCACCACCAACCACCAACCACCAACCACCAACCACCAACCACCACCACCACCACCAACCACCACCACCAACCACCACCAACAACAACCACCACCAACAACCAACCACCACCAACCACAACCAACCACCACCAACAACCAACCACCACCAACAACCACCACCACCAACCACCAACAACCACCACCACCACCACCAACACCACCAACCACAACCACCACCAACCACCACCAACCAACCAACCACCACCACCAACAACCACAACCAACCACCACCACCACCACCAACCACCACCAACAACAACCACCAACCACAACCAACCAACCACCACCAACAACCAACCACCACCAACCACCAACCACCAACAACCAACCACCACCACCACCAACCACCACCACCAACCACCACCAACCACAACCAACCACCACCAACAACCAACCACAACCAACCACCACCAACAACCAACCACCAACAACCACCACCAACCACCACCACCAACGACCACCACCAACCACCACCCACCACCACCAACCACCACCACCAACAACCACCAACCACAACCAACCAACCACCACCAACAACCACCACCACCAACCACCAACAACCAACCACCACCACCACCAACCACCACCACCAACCACCAACCACCAACCACCAACCACCACCACCACCACCAACCACCACCACCAACCACCACCAACAACAACCACCACCAACAACCAACCACCACCAACCACAACCAACCACCACCAACAACCAACCACCACCAACAACCACCACCACCAACCACCAACAACCACCACCACCAACCACCAACACCACCAACCACAACCACCACCAACCACCACCAACCAACCACCACCACCACCAACAACCACAACCAACCACCAACAACCACCACCAACCACCACCACCAACGACCACCACCAACCACCACCCACCACCACCAACCACCACCACCAACAACCACCAACCACAACCAACCAACCACCACCAACAACCAACCACCACCAACCACCACAACCAACCACCACCACACCAACCACCACCACCAACCACCAACCACCAACCACCAACCACCACCACCACCACCACCACCACCACCACCACCACCAACCACCACCACAACAACCACCACCAACAACCAACCACCACCAACCACAACCAACCACCACCAACAACCAACCACCACCAACAACCACCACCACCAACCACCAACAACCACCACCACCAACCACCAACACCACCAACCACAACCACCACCAACCACCACCAACCAACCAACCACCACCACCAACAACCACAACCAACCACCACCACCACCACCAACCACCACCAACAACAACCACCAACCACAACCAACCAACCACCACCAACAACCAACCACCACCAACCACCAACCACCAACAACCAACCACCACCACCACCAACCACCACCACCAACAACCAACCACCACCACCAACCACCACCACCACCACCAACCACCACCACCACCAACAACAACCACCACCAACAACCAACCACCACCAACCACCACCACCACCACCAACCACCACCACCACCAACAACAACCACCACCAACAACCAACCACCACCAACCACCAACCACCAACCACCAACCACCACCAACCACAACCAACCACCACCAACAACCAACCACCACCACCAACCACCACCACCAACCACCAACAACCAACCACCAACAACCACCAACAACCAACCACCAACAACCAACCACCACCAACAACAACCACCCACCACCACCACCAACAACCAACCACCACCACCAATAAAACCTTCACAACAAGAGCCACTAACGGAGTAGATTCTCTAGATTCCTGTTTTTTGTTTCTCTCTCTCTCTCTTTCTCTTTACTATACAATCCCAATGAAACACATGTTATAGAGTGCAAGTGAAGCCCTTTAAATGATCCAGTGTCATTGCGTGTGCGTGTATGTGCGCGCGTGCGTGTATTGTGAGTGTGTGTTGTACGGATCTGCCTTATCGTGCATCTATGCTGCCTTTCTCAGAGCTTCTAATGTTGGACCATAGATACACACAGACACAGACCATACAGTATCTCCAGTGTGTTGATGAACAGATTTATAGCTGGACAGTGTTTGTGGGTGTGTGTGAGAGAGAGTTCACTGTCTCAGAAGTTTAACACACAACTCCAATCAATCAGTCACCTAAATGTTAAACTAATGTTTGAAACTATTGCTCAGTGAAGCCGGAGCAACAACTCACCCTCAGCATGTCATTTGTGTTTGTCAGGGCTTACAAACTGTATATGTGGAAGAAATAAGGCCATACATGTGAATATATTTCTTAAGAGGGCATGCATATGAATATACTTGTTAGATGAATGAACTGGGGACATTGGTTTGGCGCCTGGGGCGTACAGGTGAATATATTTGTTAGGTGAGTGTTGTATGAGTGGACTGCATATAGGTCCATATATTTGGTAGATGAGTTGCCCTCAGGATGTCTGTTTGTCTGACTTCCCTGACTTTGACAGCATGTTGTTGTACAGATTTTAACTCTTCAAATGACATTCAGGTAGGCTGGCGATCTGAAGCCTCGCTCTAGTGCTGTATGTCTGTGACCTCTGACCCCTGATGAACACAGATGAACTTCCTCTTTTCCCCCGTTGTTATTGTTTTCCTCCCTCCCATTCCAGATCTGCCTTCTTCATATGTGTGTTGATGATGATGATGCAGAAACTCTGATGTAAATACAGTCTGATCTTAAATTATTACTTTTGACAGTTGTCTCTCATAACTTTGTTTTATACGTTAGCGTGTTCGTGTCAGCGAGTCAGAGCTCCATCATGTGCCAATCCCCGTCTTCACGGAAGAGCAGGATTCTTACCTGTGATGTAATGGCATAGGCTATATATAAATGCTGTAAATAACAGTTTATGAAGTATTACTTGATTCTATGTAATTATTACGATCAGGACTATTTTAATAATTTCATGTTATTTGCTGTGGTTGTAGTTGAATCATCTTGTTCTCTCATTTTCATTGTGTTATTGAAGGACCCAACAGTTGTAGGGCTACAGCTCAAACAGGGGGGAGAAAACCAAAATGACACTTCAACATTAAAGTGGATTCTAATTCTGACAACTGAAGCAAGACTGAAGTTGTGGAAGTCTTTAGTTTTTGTTGTAGAAGGTGTAGACCAGTGTTGGTCTGTGTGCCGATAAATGTTATATAGATAGAGGGCAGGTAGACCCTTCTGGAAAGAGAACACAAAGATGACTTTTTCTTGGAATAAATTTGGTCAAAGGAGAGCTGTTGTCTGCTCAATTTCATGTTCCACACCATCATACAGTATTAACCCCTGGTCGGGCTCGGGACGGACATCCAGCGAAAAATCCTATCGCCATTAGCATAACAAGCTGTAATATTTTTTTTTCAAATATAGGACTATGTTATATCGTTTTATAGATACACCTCTCCTGAATCGAACCACGTTGTCCGATTTCAAAAAGGCTTTACAGCAAAAGCAAAACATTAGATTATGTTAGAGGAGTATATCGTAAAAGTAGCCACATAGCCATTTTCCGACCAACCACATGCATCACAAATAACCAAAAAACAGCTAAATGCAGCACTAACCTTTGACAATCTTCATCAGATGACACTCCTAGGACATCATGTTACACAATACATGCATTCTTTTGTTCGATAAAGTTCATATTTATATATAAAAACAGCATTTTACATCGGCGCGTAACGTTGACTAACTATTTTCCCTCAAATGCGTCTGATGAAACAGCGCTACAATTTACTAAATTACTATTCGAAAACATTTTTAAAATGTAATATTGTCATTCTAAGATTTATAGATTAGCATCTCTTGAAAGCACCTGCAATGCCAGATTTAAAAATAACTTTACTGGGTTAGTAAGTTTTCACAGTAGGAGACTCAAACCACTTTGTAAAGACTGGGGACATCTAGTGGAAGCAATAGGAAGTGCTCAATGAACCATTGCTCACGGTGTGATTTATAGGCAAAGTGATGAAGTTGAGTCCGCAATTCAGAATTCCACATCCTGTTACGATCGGTCTCGGGGTTTTGACTGCCATATGATTTCTGTTATACTCACAGACACCATTCAAACAGTTTTAGAAACTTTAGGGTGTTTTCTATCCACAAGTATTAATTATATGCATATCCTAGCTTCTGAGTTTGAGTAGGAGGCCGTTTAAAATGGGCACAATTTTTTTTCAAAAATCGCTGTAGCGCCCCCTATCCTAGGCGACCGTCAAGAGGTTAACTACACACCAACACACACTAATACACACACCAACACACACACCAAGACACCAACACACACACACACACCAACACATTTACACACTAACACACCAACGAATCCCTGAGCTGACAAGGTAAAAAAATATGTAATTCTGCCCCTGATCAAGGCAGTTAACCCACTGTTCACCGGGTGCCGAAGCCGTGGATGTTGATTATGGCTCCTCAAGGACAATTCAGAGACACTATTTGCTGACTGCTACAAAGTAGGGAACATAAGTAACTTAATATTCCACACAGTGTCACGTCCTGACCAGCAGATGGAGCTAGTGTTTTAGATTTGGGGTCAGGACGTGGCATGTTTGTGTTGGGAATGTTTGTTCTTGTTGATTGGGACTTCCAATTGAAGGCAGGTGTGTTGAGTTGCCTTTTATTGGAAGTCCTATATAGGTGTGTGTGTTTTTCTTTGGGGTTGTGGGTGGTTGTTCTTGCACTGTGTTTTTTGTATGCCTGTAAGACTGTTCCTGTTGTGTTTATTGTTTTTTCAGTGGATGCTTTACTCCTTTTTTAAAATTAAAATATGAGCATCCATATTCCCGCTGCGCCTTGGTCCTCCTTTCAACAGCACGAAGGATTATGTGACACACAGACCATCCCCTGGCATGGTACAGTGCTACATTAACCAGACCATCCCCTGGCATGACACAGTGCTATATTAAGGGGGGGGGGGGTACTGTCACGTCCTGGCCAGTATAAGGGTTAAAGGTGCTAACCCCGGAAGCACCTTTAAAACAAAAAACAAAAAAAAACAACAACCCCATACAACAAAACAAAAATTCCCCTCTACTAAAGGGAGGGAAGGTGGCTGCCGTCAACGACGGCACTGTGCTACACCCCCCCTCCCCAACCCACCTATATCTGGAGGTGGCTCCGGCTCTGGCCGTTCCAGGCAGTCGGGGCAGTCTGGCAGCTCGGGGCAGTCTGGCAGTTCCGGGCAGTCTGGCAGCTCGGGGCAGTCTGGGCAGTCTGGCAGCTCGGGGAAGTCTGAGCAGTCTGGGCAGTCGGGGCAGTCTGGGCAGCTCGGGCAGTCTGGCAGCTCGGGGCAGTCTGGCAGCTCGGGGCAGTCTGGCCACTCTGGCAGCTCGGGGCAGTCTGGCCACTCTGGCAGCTCGGGGCAGTCTGGCCACTCTGGCAGCTCCTGACTAGTGGGTGGCTCTGGCGACTCTTCACTGACGGGCGGCTCTGGTGACTGTTGACTGGCGGGCAGCTCTGGTGACTGTTGACTGTCGAGGCTGGGTTTACGCACTTGAAGCCTGGTGCGTGGTGCTGGTACTGGGCGTACCAGATTGGGAACACGCACCTCCAGGCTAGTGCGGGGAGCGGGAACAGGACGAGTCGGACTGGGCTGACGCACTTCCGGGTCCGCACGAGAGACAGGAGCTGGAAACCCAGGGCT
The DNA here is from genome assembly GCF_901001165.1 of Salmo trutta. Lineage (NCBI taxonomy): Eukaryota > Metazoa > Chordata > Actinopteri > Salmoniformes > Salmonidae > Salmo > Salmo trutta. The sequence goes on from NC_042969.1 coordinate 81,248,889, forward strand.
ATGGAGGCGCACAGTCGGTCTTGATCTTACCTCCTGCACAACCCGTCTTGGCTGGATGGAACTAGTAGCCCTGTACGAGCGGGGTGCTTGTACAGGGCGGACTGGGCTGTGCAGGGGCCTGATGGTAGCCGTGCGTAGAGCGGGAGTTGGGTAGCCTGGTCCTCGGAGGCGTACCGGCGACCAGATGCGCTGCGCAGGAATCCTCCGACCAGGCTGGATGCCCGCTCTAGCACGGCACCTGCGAGGGGCTGGAATAACGCACACCGGACTGTGCGTGCGTATGGGTGAGAGTGCGCTCCTCAGCGAAACTTGGCGCTCCCCACCTCATACGCTCCTCCATATAACCACGGGTAGCTGGCCTCCGGCTCTTCCTAGGCCTAGCCAAACTACCCGTGTGCCCCCCCCAAAAAAAATATTGGGGGTGCCTCTCGTGCTTCAACGCCAGTCTTGTCCCTCGGAAATGTTCCCGGTTCATACCAGCCTGACTCCTTTCCTCTCTCTCGCTTACCACCTGTTTCCATGGAAGGTGATCTTTTCCTGCTTGGATCTCCTCCCAAGTGTAGGAGCCTTCTCCCTCCAAGATCTCCTCCCAAGTCCATCTCTCTCGTTTGTCCAATTCGAAATTCCTCTGCTCCTTCCTCTGCTGCTTGGTCCTGGTTAGGTGGGAGATTCTGTCACGGTTGTCGTCGGTGAAGGAGGACCAAAACGCAGCAGGCATGCGGTTGTTCATTTTGAACATTTATTAAATCAAAAAGAACACTCCAAAACAACAAAACGAAACGAACTACAGACAGTCTGGCAAGGCACAAGGCTAAACTCAGAACAATCTCCCACGAATCACAAACACACCCCAATATATGGGACTCTCAATCAAAGGCAAAGAGAAAACACCTGCCTTCAATTGAGAGTCCCAACCCCAATTAATCAACCATAGAAATACACTCACTAGACTCCACATGGAAATACATAAACCTAGACCATAAACCAAAAACCCCAGAAATACTAAATCAAACACCCTTTTAACAAACACACCACCCTGAACCACATAAAACAAATACCCTCTGCCACGTCCTGACCAAACTACAATACTAATTAACCCTTATACTGGCCAGGACGTGACACATTTCATGCAGACAACTTAAGAAAATTAACAACTGTCATGACTGTCCTGATCAGGTCAGGTTACACGAGACCACAACCCTACAGAGTATCTCTCACCCCCCAACAGAGGAGGAGAGATCTAGGGGTCTGAAGATGTGGGGGTTTTATGACCCCTCACGCACATGAAAAATCTTAGGCCACAGACAAAATTCCTTTGTCGTCTCACTATGGAGAACCAGCCTCAGAACATTAAACACGCAATAAAGGGACTTTGGAACAATGGTTTCCGTCAGCCACAATGGTGGTCATGACGAATAGATGAAATATGAAAATGTATGTCATTTTTGTTTTGTTATTAAAGGTTAATAGATGACGTTATTACGAAAACACTGTAACTTTCAGAGTTTTCCCAGTATATGCCTGATGTTTATACATTGTACGTTGTGTGGAAAATGTCCAAATCAAAGAGAATGTTTTGGTAAAGATGAAATGTGAAGTTAGTTGTCTAAAATTGGATTTGAGTAAAATCTAGACCTTGCCTCTTAATGTGGTATGCCCAGAGAATTGCCCTAAAGGCGGTTACGCCCACTTCTGACCCGAGGGTATAAGACATGGGAGTTAAGAATGAACAGATTAGACTAAGTGACCCAAGCTGCAGCCGAGGTCTAAAAAGTCAACGAACCCCAAAACAAGGTTGAAGACAAAGAAATCTCTTTTCTACCCAAGCTACGGATGAGTAGCTGTGTCTAAGTGGGTGAATTCAAGCCGAACGACCTAGCCTACACTCCCCATCGAATCGTGGTATCTACGCTGTTTCATTCCTACGCTGTGAGCTCTGAGCTACAGAGCTGTCTGTCCTCAGAAGACCCCTATCAGAGCAAGGGCGAGGAATCAGACCACTAAGCCAAAAGAATACTGACATCGTGAGGACAACCAGAGAGTTGCGCCGGAGAAGTGCGTCATTGAGAAGCCTAAACGAGCCACGCGGAGCTTCCCATCTGAGACCTCCAACACATAATTACATCATTATATTCTGACCCATAAGAGCGGCAGTTCGGGGCAAGGCTAGGGTTAAAATAAGCATAGCTGACGAATGCACCCAAATGTATATTTCTCTCGTGTACTTTCTCTTTTTCTCTCTCTTTTAAATCCCCATTTTGACGCAATTAGAAACCTTTAATCATTCGATGAGCAACAGTCGTCACATTAACTAATACAACGTCACGACACAACAATGACAAATGGTTTGATGAAGAATGCAAAACCAAAGAAAGAAATTGAGAAACCTGTCCAACCAAAAACATAGAGACCCAGAAAAGCTGAGTCTACGCCTTCACTAGAGTGAATCACTAAAACAATACATAAATACACTACGGACAAATATGGAACAGCAAGTCAAAAATCAGCTCAATGTAATTGAAGAATCCATAGAATCTAACCACTTCTGGGAAAATTGGAAAACACTAAACAAACAACAACACGAAGACTTATCTATCCAAAATTGACATATGTGAATAAACCACTTCTCCAAACTTTTTGGCTCTATAACAAAGAACAAACAGCAAAAACATATACATGATCAATTACAAAACATAGAATCAGCTAGACTACCAGAACCCACTGGATTCTCCAATTACATTGAATGAACTTCAGGAGAAAATACAAACCCTCCAAACCAAAAAGGTCTGTGGGGTTGATGGTATCCTAAATTAAATTATAAAATATACAGACAACAAATTCCAATTGGATATACTTTAACATCATCCTTAGCTCTGGCATCTTCTTCAATATTTGGAACCAAGGACTGATAACCCCAATCCACAAAAGTGGAAATTTGACCCCAACAACAACCTTGGGAAAATCCTCTGCATTATCATTAACAGCAGACTTGTACATTTCCTCAGTGAAAACAATGTACTGAGCAAATGTCAAATTGGCTTTTTACCAAATTACCGTATGACAGACCACGTATTCACCCTGCGCAGCCTAATTGATAAACAAACAAACCAAAACTTGTAAAAAAGCTTTTGACTCAATTTGGCATGAGGGTCTGCTATACAAATTGATGGAAAGTGGTGTTGAGGGAAAAACATAAAACATTATAACATTCATGTACACAAACAAGTGTGCAGTTAAAATTGGTAAAAACACACACATTTCTTTCCACAGGGCTGGGGGGTGAGACAGGGATGCAGCTTAAGCCCCACCATCTTCAACATATATATCAACTAATTGCCAAGGGCACAAGAACAGTTTGCAGCACCCAGCCTCACCCTACTAGAATCTGAAGTCAAATGTCTATTGTTTGCTGATGATCTGGTGCTTCTGTCCCCAACCAAGGAGGGCCTACAGCAGCACCTAGATCTTCTGCACAGATTCTGTCAGACCTGGGCCCTGAAAGTAAATCTCAGTAAAACAAAAGAATGGTCTCCCAAAAAAGGTCCAGTTTCCAGGAACACAAATTCCATCTAAACACCATTGCCTTATTCCCAAACTGGGGTACGCCAAATAAAAATGTGATTCACATTTTTTTTAAATGCCATACATTTGGGTGAGTTGTTTTTATCGAATGAGTAGCCTCGTTCCACTGCCAAAAATAAAATGAAACCTATATAGTGTTCAGCGAAATAACAACACAATGTCAAATACAGGTAGCCTGGTCAAATAATTAACATCCAATCACATTAACAATTCTTCTCTCACAGGAAACCTTCACTCTTGCGCAGACATTTAGAAACGAAACATGATAAATTGAAAAAAAAAGCCACAGGAGTTTTTTTGAGTGAGAATAAAGACAACTTTTGAGTAGTAAGACATGAATAAAATCAACAGATACCATTAATAAGAAGGCGCTAGAAAAGTCTTATATGGTGAGCTACCGAGTGGCTAGGACAGGCAAGCCCCATACTATTGTGGAGGACTTAATTCTTCCTGCTCCCACGGATATGGCTGGGACAATGCAAACGTTACGTTTATGGGGGTCAATTATGAAGACATCCTCTTCTGCAAACCACTGGAAACCAGGACAACATGAGAGGACAGCTTTGTGACATCAAATGGACTTTGGTGGTCAAGATGTGTTGGTATCTGTACTGATGGCCCAAAAGCCAAGACAGGGCGACATAGTGGAGTGGTAACACATGTGCAAGCAGTTGCTCCCAAAGCCACTTGGGTACACTGCAGCATCCACCGAGAGGCTCTTGCTGCCAAAGGAATGCCTGACAGCTTGAAAGACGTTTTGGACACTACAGTGAAAATTGTTGAAGCAAGGCCCCTGAACTCTCATGTATTTTCTGCACTATGCAATGATATTATCAACGACCATGTAACGCTTTTACAACATACAGAAGTGTGCTGGTTATCAAGGGGCAAAGTATTGAAACGTTTTTTTTAAAATTGAGAAACGAGCTTAAAGTTTTCTTTACTGACCATAATTTTCACTTGTCTGACTGTTTGCATGATGACGAGTTTCTCACACGACTGTCCTATCTGGGTGATGTTTTTCCTCGTCTGAATGATCTGAATCTAGGATTACAGGGACTCTCCACAACTATATTCAATGTGCGGGACAAAATTGAGGCTATGATTAAGAAGTTGGAGCTCTTCTCTGTCTGCATTAACAAGGACAACACACAGGTCTTTCCATCATTGTATGATTTTTTGTGTGCAAATGAACTCAAGCTTACGGACAATGTCAAATGTGATATAGCGAAGCACCTGAGTGAGCTGGGTGTGCAATTACGCAGGTACTTTGCCAAAACGGACGACACAAACAACTATATTCGTTGTTTAGCAAAACCCACGTCTTTATTCAGATACAAATGTATCTTTGACACCTCCAATGTATTGATCTGTTGTAGACTTCCGACCTGTGTTTGGCAGTAATGAGTGATTGGAGTTTTTTTTCCGGTTCCTTAATACATTTTTATTTAGACTTTTTTGTGGGAAGTACTTCCAGGCAATAACGGGAGTATGTGAAGATAGTTGCGTCGCAAAACTACATATTTGGTGATTAACAAACTTATCTTGACATTATAACACTTGCAGAGCTGTCTAATGGGAGTTTGAATTGGAACTTTCGGGGCATTAAAGAAAAGACACGTCATACTCGTCGACATCACTAATACACAGATACTGGGTCAGTCAGCAATATACCTTGCCATTTGTACCAAGGCATACATACTCTACCCTGGCCCTTTTTACTGTCTGTTTCATATGATCATGCTTAGCTTTTTGTGGTTTGTGTTTGCTTTTCATGTATTGTGTAATTCAGAGTTTTCAATTTTTTTCGGGCCAGGTCCCTTTTCTGATAGCAAATTAATCAGGGCTTGCGGGACCCCCTCATAATAGCACCAGGAGTTGTACTATGAGTTTGGTAGCACATGGCCGGACGAACCAAGTCCCGGGCCCTGGGAAGGAACATTTTAAAGGCTTATCTCTTCACATCGGAGAGCAAATTTCCTGCAATTGTACACCTTTCGTCATGAGGAACAGAGATTTTTTGTTGTTGCAGCTTTAAAGCTAATATCCTACAATTCTTCACATTTTGCCATGAGGCAGAGAGAACACGTTCCAGTTTTTAAAGCTTAAATTACAAGAAGTCGAAAAATGCATAATTGGTGGAGTACTGTGGATACCAATATCCCTGTGAGCCTCCCAGGCCCATGTTGCCCAGGGTTAAGAACATAAATTGTAGATTAATAATATTACATTGTATTGTATAACACACTCAAAGCGTATTCCACAGATCCCTTGGCCAAAATGTGTTTAATCTAGGCCTATATATATTTTGAGATCTTGCTGCGGACCCCCTGCAGTACCTCGGATCCCACTTTGAGAACCCCTGGTGTACTTGATGTTTATAGATACTGTATTACCTTTTAAATATCATGACAATACCCGCACACAACCCGGGATCGAACCCGGGTCTGTAGTGATGCCTCTAGCACTGCGATGCAGTTCCTTAGACCGCTGCACCACTCGGGAGGCCACTTTTAGAATTGCCACCTAGGATTGTTCAAATGAAATGAGTTCGATGTGTCATAAATAATTCTCCAAAGTCATAATGACACATAATGACACAGCCATATTCAAATGTGAGTTAGGTCTTAAGATAATGCATCTGGCTTATCCGTACAACACTACGGATAATACATACTGTACCACAGCCATTGTTGCATGGAATTAAAATGAGTAGAACGGACATTCCCACCCAAAACAGTGTCGGTTTGGGTGAACAGCAAGTAGCCTTTTTTCACAGGTGATGTATCTCCGACACAATGCCAGTAGCCTTTTTTCGCGGGCAATCTTTATATGTGCATTCTGAGATGGAGAGCCCCCCCCCAAATTATCCAATGTGATTTGATCTTCTTCAAACTATTGAGCCTGAGAAAGCTCCTCCCTCACCCCCAAGGCAGAGCCCCTCCTAGCCATGTTCTAAGGTGCCTATGCCCCTTCTAGTAATTCTAATTCTATGGTCTATACAATATCTGTACATACCTCTCAGGTTGCTTTTCAGCAACATGTGCGACATCAAATAACCAAGCTTTGATTATTTGAATCAGATGTGTAGTGCTAGGACAAAAACCAAAACGTGCTCCCATGGGGGGCCTCAGGAACGGGTTTGGAAAACCCTGATCTAATGCACCCAAAAGCGCTCTTGCCATTGCAGTGGAACCGTTGGACTGGTTGCATGGCTGCCCTCCAGACATTCGTTGGGACTGTAACGTTCGAAGCCTGGGTGAATTGGTGCTGTAAGTACAGTAATATAATATATCCTCTGTATTTAAAAGTCATACTAGCTAATACATTGACTTGTATTTAAAAAATATACCTTCTCAGTATTTATCTTAACCTCATGTACTAGGTTTCAATAGAAACACCTTTAAATAGATAAATTAACCATAAACCAGTACAGCCATCTCAAGACAATACTGAGCCAGATAACCATAACAGCTAAGCTAATAGCAACCCTATAGGATGACAGGCTAGAGTTAGCGCAGTTAAAACAGAAAAATACAACTCTGTCATATATAACACTTGGCTGGGGATATGTCAGGGCCTAGACAATATAAAAGGAGTAGAAAATAAACAGAAATATTACCTCAGAGGAGCTATAAATAAATCAATTCAAACCAGAATATTACCTTGCGCCATTTTTTCTTATATTACTCTATGGGCTAGCCATGCTTAGCTGCAAACCCAGTCATCTCTATGTCAAGATCGCTAACAGTTTGCACTCGATCAATTTACACATTAAACTTTACAACTTCAACATGAAAGGTAAGTATCACTCAGATAATCATTTTGACTCTAACATTTTCTATAGATAATGTGCTTGTGTACACCACATACCTGTTTAAGAGAACAACAAAAAAACGAGAGGAGGAGAAAGGTTAGAGTTTTCACAGGCATCTTCTTGAACTGTTGTTGAGGGGGCAGAGACGCAAACCACTGTGCTCCTGCACCCCCTGCTGATGGCAACAGGCATAAACAATTCCCAATGGAAATCCTTGGAGCACTCAGCCCAAAATTATAGTGGATTACAACCATATACATACATTGATTACGACAATATCTAAACCATGTTTTATAAAAACAATGTTATGGGCAGCCACAACTATAGTGTACGAAAATTAACATTCATACTTAGGTTTCTGTGCGTTTTCAAAACTTGCACATCACAAATTATAAATGTACAATAGTCTACGCTATATCAATCAAATCTCAAAATGAGATGGCAACATCTACAGTACAGTAGATGAAGATATTACAAAGTAGTCATGAGGTTGCCTAACACTATGCAATTAGAAAATAATTCATCCCTTCATGTGAGATTTATGTATTGTTTTTAAATATATGCTATCTCCTCGACCTAATCCATTGCTCTGTCTGCAGCAGTAGCCATCATCTACACATCAACGCAAACATCTTCATCAGCCTGGTGAGAGACACAGAGAGGTTTTCCACTTCTCAATCAAAGCGCAGAGTAGATGAGATGAATAAATTACAACAGTTCTGGCTTATATTAGGTCGATTTAGCAGTATAAAGTAAAGTCCAGTGTAATATGCAGTATGAATAGTGTAGTTTGGTTTTTCAGTGGCTCTGCGTTCCCTTTCTGGTTCTCAACCCAGCATCCTCGGAGGTCACACTCACAGCCTTTTTCAACCAATCACAGCAGGCTCCCTGGATGGGCGAACTGAAGTTGGAAGATGCGAGGAAATGGATAGATGCACTGTCACATTAATGTGTGTGTGTGTGTGTGTGTATCAATGTGGAGGGAAAAAACATCAGATGAGGAATTTAGGAATTTAGGAATGGTTAGGGTTAAGTAGTTAGGGTTAAGTAGTTAGGCTAAGTAGTTAGGGTTAAGTGGTTAGGGTTAAGTAGTTAGGTTAAGTAGTTAGGTTAAGTAGTTAGGGTTAAGTGGTTAGGGTTAAGTAGTTAGGGTTAAGTAGTTAGGTTAAGTAGTTAGGTTAAGTAGTTAGGGTTAAGTGGTTAGGGTTAAGTAGTTAGGGTTAAGTAGTTAGGTTAAGTAGTTAGGGTTAAGTAGTTAGGGTTAAGTAGTTAGGTTAAGTAGTTAGGGTTAAGTAGTTAGGGTTAAGTAGTTAGGGTTAAGTAGTTAGGTTAAGTAGTTAGGTTAAGTAGTTAGGGTTAAGTGGTTAGGGTTAAGTAGTTAGGGTTAAGTAGTTAGGTTAAGTAGTTAGGGTTAAGTAGTTAGGGTTAAGTAGTTAGGGTTAAGTAGTTAGGTTAAGTAGTTAGGTTAAGTAGTTAGGGTTAAGTAGTTAGGTTAAGTAGTTAGGTTAAGTAGTTAGGGTTAAGTAGTTAAGGTTAAGTAGTTAGGGTTAAGTAGTTAGGGTTAAGTAGTTAGGTTAAGTAGTTAGGTTAAGTAGTTAGGGTTAAGTAGTTAGGTTAAGTAGTTAGGTTAAGTAGTTAGTAATAAGTAGTTAGGGTTAAGTAGTTAGGGTTAAGTAGTTAGGTTAAGTAGTTAGGGTTAAGTAGTTAGGGTTAAGTAGTTAGGGTTAAGTAGTTAGGTTAAGTAGTTAGGGTTAAGTAGTGTGGTGGTTAATTTCTGTATTACCAAATGAGGAGAGACAAACTTCACACACCAGTCAGAGTTATACTTAAACAACATCTTTAATAATAAGAGCTTTGCAATAGCAATGACTTTCAATGATTCCCTATTTCTAATGAACCGTTGAGAGTGACAACACAATGGCTACTGAGATCTTTTATAGCAAAGATCCACCCCCCTAGTCGACATAACAAACCACAGATATTAGGAACAGTTCACAAAGGAAGACTTTATAATGAGAAAGGAGTATCCCGTAGCCAGATAACATTCGCTATAAATTATCCTTCAGTTTGGTCCCTAAGACGAGGTTCTAATCTTGTTCCTAGTACTTCATAGCACAAAACCACCAACTCATCCAATGGCATAACTCAATTGTCAACTCTAGATACTCCCATCTCAAGTAAAACCCCTTCTTGACCCCTCTCCTGGACAAGCTCACTGAGGGGAGTGAGCCTCTAGGTCATTCACTATCCCAGGATAAGTGCAACATCAGAGGGGACATACAATGTTTCCAGACACTGCCATACACCTCCCCCCAATGCCAAAGGAGGGAGTGACTTCCGCACAGACATTGTGGAGACAAGTAATTTGTTCCCCCTTAATCACGCCATCCCTTCACATGGTTTAAGAATAGGTAAAGACACATTCACATATGAAGACAATGTTCCATCCTGTCCTCTTCCCTTTCTGATATTCTGCATAGCACCAGGGACATGTAAAAGACAAGCCTGACCTCTCCCCTCTCTGGGCCCCAAGTGACTGAACCCCAGCTGAGGGAAGAAGTACAACTGCCAACACCAAAGTCCAAAGGGATACATTCTAATAACAAGTATATCACATAAGCATATTATGCAGATAAGACATCTTAATTATCTATGTTACCCAACTAATTCTGATTCATCCACCACAGTAGTTAGGTTAAGTAGTTAGGGTTAAGAATTTAGGTTAAGTAGTTAGAGTATTTAGGTTAAGTAGTTAGAGTATTTAGGTTAAGTAGTTAGAGTATTTAGGTTAAGTAGTTAGGGTTAAGTATTTAGGTTAAGTAGTTAGGGTTAAGTATTTAGGTTAAGTAGTTAGAGAATTTAGGTTAAGTAGTTAGGGTTAAGTATTTAGGTTAAGTAGTTAGAGTATTTAGGTTAAGTAGTTAGAGTATTTAGGTTAAGTAGTTAGGGTTAAGTATTTAGGTTAAGTAGTTAGGGTTAAGTAGTTAGGGTTAAGTAGTTAGGGTTAAGTAGTTAGGGTTAAGTATTTAGGTTAAGTAGTTAGGGTTAAGTATTTAGGTTAAGTAGTTAGAGTATTTAGGTTAAGTAGTTAGAGTATTTAGGTTAAGTAGTTAGGGTTAAGTATTTAGGTTAAGTAGTTAGGGTTAAGTATTTAGGTTAAGTAGTTAGAGAATTTAGGTTAAGTAGTTAGGGTTAAGTATTTAGGTTAAGTAGTTAGAGTATTTAGGTTAAGTAGTTAGAGTATTTAGGTTAAGTAGTTAGGGTTAAGTATTTAGGTTAAGTAGTTAGGGTTAAGTAGTTAGGGTTAAGTAGTTAGGGTTAAGTAGTTAGGGTTAAGTAGTTAGGGTTAAGTATTTAGGTTAAGTAGTTAGGGTTAAGTAGTTAGGGTTAAGTAGTTAGGGTTAAGTAGTTAGGGTTAAGTATTTAGGTTAAGTAGTTAGGGTTAAGTATTTAGGTTAAGTAGTTAGAGTATTTAGGTTAAGTAGTTAAGGAAGAGGATGGTTTTGTTTTGGTAGATGTTGGTTGTTCAGATTAAGAGTTCTAATCTTTCACTCCACTAGATACTGTATTCTGGAACCTCCACTAGGGGTGCTCCACCAGATACTGTATTCTGGAACCTCCACTAGGGGTATTCCACCAGATACTGTATTCTGGAACCTCCACTAGGGGTGCTCCACCAGATACTGTATTCTGGAACCTCCATTAGGGGCACTCCACCAGATACTGTATTCTGGAACCTCCACTAGGGGTGCTCCACCAGATACTGTATTCTGGAACCTCCACTAGGTGTATTCCACCATATACTGTATTCTGGAACCTCCATTAGGGGTGCTCCACCAGATACTGTATTCTGGAACCTCCACTAGGTGTATTCCACCAGATACTGTATTCTGGAACCTCCACTAGGGGTGCTCCACCAGATACTGTATTCTGGAACCTCCACTAGGGGTATTCCACCAGATACTGTATTCTGGAACCTCCACTAGGGGCGCTCCACCAGATACTGTATTCTGGAACCTCCACTAGGGGTGCTCCACCAGATACTGTATTCTGGAACCTCCACTAGGTGTATTCCACCAGATACTGTATTCTGGAACCTCCACTAGGGGTATTCCACCAGATACTGTATTCTGGAACCTCCACTAGGTGTATTCCACCATATACTGTATTCTGGAACCTCCATTAGGGGTGCTCCACCAGATACTGTATTCTGGAACCTCCACTAGGTGTATTCCACCAGATACTGTATTCTGGAACCTCCACTAGGGGTGCTCCACCAGATACTGTATTCTGGAACCTCCACTAGGGGTATTCCACCAGATACTGTATTCTGGAACCTCCACTAGGGGCGCTCCACCAGATACTGTATTCTGGAACCTCCACTAGGGGTGCTCCACCAGATACTGTATTCTGGAACCTCCACTAGGTGTATTCCACCAGATACTGTATTCTGGAACCTCCACTAGGGGTATTCCACCAGATACTGTATTCTGGAACCTCCACTAGGTGTATTCCACCAGATACTGTATTCTGGAACCTCCACTAGGGGCACTCCACTAGATACAGTATTCTGGAACCTCCACTAGGGGCACTCCACCAGATACTGTATTCTGGAACCTCCACTAGGTGCACTCCAACAGAAACTGTATTATGGAACAGCCACTAGGGGTGCTCCAACAGAAACTGTATTATGGAACCTCCACTAGGGGGTGCTCATGAGTAAACGTGGGTCCTGAAAGATGGCCTCAAATGTGCACATGAGCAAAATAAATTATTTCATGACATATTATGTATGTTATGAACCATACAATAACAATTTCAGTTTGAACATGAGGTAAAATATGTACAACCAAAGTCCTAGACTGTGTGTCTTTAACATGTCAATAGCAGAACTATAGACAACACAGGGGGCTGGTTGCACATTCGTTCCAGAGAATGGGCTCTTACTAACGGCTGGAGCGGAATTCTATCTAACACATCAAACACTTGGTTTCCATGTGTTTGATGCCGTTCCATTCGCTCCGTTCCGGCCATTATGATGAGCCGTCCTCCCCTCAGCAGCCTCCTGGGGTAGACAAGAAAGTCTTCGAAAAGTCTTTGATCCCAACAAACCTTTATGTTTTGACCCCAGACAAGGGTGGGGAAGGAATAATAGTGTAGTGTGTGTGTATTTAGGTGTGTGTGTGTTCAGGTCTGTCCACAGGGGTGTAGGCAGAAGGTCAGGGACAGAAGGAGAGGAAGGTTCCCACCTAACTGATGATTCTAACCCATCTGTCAGCACACTCTCACATAGGAAATGACCAAACCCAGACACCCAGACACCCAGACACACAGACACCCAGACACACCGACACCCAGACACACAGACACCCAGACACCCAGACACACAGACACACAGACACACAGACACCCAGACACCCAGACACACAGACACCCAGACACACAGATAAATCAGAATATTATTTATCTGCCTGCTCTTGAATTGCAGCACGACTTAGGTTGAAATGACCAACTTTTATGCATTTGGTAAAAATCTTTAAATGAATGAATTTGTTTGACCTTAGTCCTTCTGTTTGGTGGGCTGGTTAGTGTGTGTGTGTGTGTGTGTTTTTAAAAGAAAGAGTGACTGTGTGATTGAGATTGTAGTTGGGAGAGCGAGAGAGTGAGTACATTTTGGTAAGAGAAGGAATGTGAGTGTATCAGGGGAGGTGCAGCTCAGACCACAAGTTTGCATAAAGCTGTTTTTCATCAGAACCGGATTTAATATTTACCCCTCACCCCATCTTAAAGGTAGACTCAGCGATATGATATAGATGCAGAAAGTAAACAGCATAGTGGGTCAATTTCCGACACAACTAAGAGCGTTGAAGAGCGAGGCTCAACTTCTCTCCTGTTTTGGTGCCCTGGCTACCCAGCGTGAAGCAAACCTGTGCACAGATACTGTGTGTGACTGTTAGAGCAAAGTCTTGCATCTTGCTTATCTTAATATCTTTGTTAGATATTACTGCACGGTCGGAACTAGAAGCACAAGCGTTTCGCTACACTCGCATTAACACCTGCTAACCATGTGTATGTGACTAATAACATCTGCTAACCATGTGTATGTGACCAATAACATCTGCTAACCATGTGACCAATAACATCTGCTAACCATGTGTATGTGACCAATAACATCTGCTAACCATGTGTATGTGACCAATAACATCTGCTAACAATGTGTATGTGACCAATAACATCTGCTAACCATGTGTATGTGACCAATAACATCTGCTAACCATGTGTATGTGACCAATAACATCTGCTAACCATGTGTATGTGACCAATAACACCTGCTAACCATGTGTATGTGACCAATAACACCTGCTAACCATGTGTATGTGACCAATAACATCTGCTAACCATGTGACCATTAACATCTGCTAACCATGTGTATGTGACCAATAACACCTGCTAACCATGTGTATGTGACCAATAACATCTGCTAACCATGTGACCAATAACATCTGCTAACCATGTGATCAATAACATCTGCTAACCATGTGTATGTGACCAATAACATCTGCTAACCATGTGTATGTGACCAATAACACCTGCTAACCATGTGTATGTGACCAATAACACCTGCTAACCATGTGTATGTGACCAATAACATCTGCTAACCATGTGACCATTAACATCTGCTAACCATGTGTATGTGACCAATAACACCTGCTAACCATGTGTATGTGACCAATAACATCTGCTAACCATGTGACCAATAACATCTGCTAACCATGTGTATGTGACCAATAACATCTGCTAACCATGTGTATGTGACCAATAACACCTGCTAACCATGTGTATGTGACCAATAACACCTGCTAACCATGTGTATGTGACCAATAACACCTGCTAACCATGTGTATGTGACCATTAACATCTGCTAACCATGTGTATGTGACCAATAACACCTGCTAACCATGTGTATGTGACCAATAACATCTGCTAACCATGTGACCAATAACATCTGCTAACCATGTGTATGTGACCAATAACACCTGCTAACCATGTGTATGTGACCAATAACATCTGCTAACCATGTGTATGTGACCAATAACATCTGCTAACCATGTGTATGTGACCATTAACACCTGATATCTGCGGTGCTGCACGCGACCACGTCATTTAGCTGAGTCTATCTTTACAGCTGAGGCTTGTCTGATGTGTTTACAGAGCCAGATTCCATGAGTCATACATACTGTACATACCTTAAGCACACCCGTTGTTACTGCCGTCGGTACTAAAGATCGGACACTTTTGGTACAAATGTTCTTTGTTGTTGATTCCAATGATGTAACCAGTTTCATATCAATAGGCTGAACAAATATGAGCTGATTTGTTATCGCTCTGATACATTGATATTGGACAGAAAACAACCATTTTAATATCAATTTTATTTATTCAGCAATTTACTAACAGGTAACAATGGACACATTTTTTAAAAATGAATAAAGAAGGAAACTGGCCAACAAGACACAAGTTGGGCATACATCTGTTATGTCATCTCTGAAGAAGACTCAGGCATACATCTGTTATGTCATCTCTGAAGAAGACTCAGGCATACATCTGTTATGTCATCTCTGAAGAAGACTCAGGCCTACATCTGTTATGTCATCTCTGAAGAAGACTCAGGCCTACATCTGTTATGTCATCTCTGAAGAAGACTCAGGCCTACATCTGTTATGTCATCTCTGAAGAAGACTCAGGCCTACATCTGTTATGTCATCTCTGAAGAAGACTCAGGCCTACATCTGTTATGTCATCTCTGAAGAAGACTCAGGCCTACATCTGTTATGTCATCTCTGAAGAAGACTCAGGACTACATCTGTTATGTCATCTCTGAAGAAGACTCAGGCCTAGATCTGTTATGTCATCTCTGAAGAAGACTCAGGCCTACATCTGTTATGTCATCTCTGAAGAAGACTCAGGACTACATCTGTTATGTCATCTCTGAAGAAGACTCAGGCCTAGATCTGTTATGTCATCTCTGAAGAAGACTTGGGCCATGTGATGCTGGGTGTTGCTAGGGGCAACCATCGCACTGGCTCACTGTCACACTGGCATGGCCTCTCCCAACCAATCCCTTGTATCCTTTCCCTGACAGCCCCTCCCCTCCCTGTGATGTCAGAGATGGAGTACACGCCCACAGACCCATCCTGGAAGCCCACATACACACACAGCTCCTCACTCACAGCCAGAGCTGTGGGGGTCTTACACAGACACAACCTCCCCAGTTTCCCCCCATCAGCCAGCCGTACCACTGCCAGCAATGGCTTAGTGTGCAGGTCACAGGCACAGCCATTATCCTGGGCAGGGGGGTGGCAGATGTAGACAGCGTAGCGTCCAGAGTCGTCCAAGCAAACTTTGAGGACTGGACCCTGGGCCTTGACCCTACACAGCCTGGCATGGGGCAGGTCCAGCAGGGTGATGAGGTCATCATCAGTGGACAGCAGAGCGAAGCTCCCATCAGAGGACATGTGGAAGACCTGTGGCTGGCACAGGAACATCTGGGGGAGCAGAAACTGTCGGCACACCGTCTCCTCTGTCATCTTCCATGTGTAAACAGACCCAGAGGCAGCCATCACTATCACAAAGTCTGGGTGTTCCGGCAGGGTCCGGAAGGCCACAACCGTAGAACGTTCATAGCGTTCTGAGCACGAGAAGCGCTTACTGACGGTGCCAGACCACAGGCTGACGGCGACCAGGTCGCCATGACGACGGCCTAACAGGAAGGTGCTCTCAGGTGAGACCTGGGCATCAGCCAGGTACAGGTGAATGTTACAGACCACGGCCCCACTGGCCAGCTTCCACACCCTGGACAGGCTGTGCTGCGACACACACACCCCGATTTGACCGTTTGAGGTGATTAGAACCTCTGTAGCTCTGCTGCCATGGATACGGTGGAGGTTCTGTCCCGTGTCGCTCCGCCACACGTAAACGTCCTCCCCTGAGAGGCTCACAAGATGGCTGCCGTCTGGAGAGAGACACAGCTTCTCCACGGGGCCGTCGTGCAGGAAGTGAGTCTCCGGACTTCCTGTCTGTAATCTCCACCTCCACAACATCTCTGAGCCGTCAATTACATAGAACCGCTCTCCCATTGGCTCCAGCACCACCTTCCTCACCCCAGCCCCTGTTCTAGGGACCATAGCTGCAGCACATATTACATCTGAGTCCCACGTAGTGAGGTGGCCATTTTGTGTGACCATGGAGAGGACAGACTCCATCTTGAGCAGTGAGAGGGGTTGGGAAAGACTGCCAGTGTCTAAGGAGAGGACACACTGACCAGTGGTCATCCTCCACACCAGCACAGAGGGACAGGCCTCTAGCGAAGCCAGGATGAGGTGTCCGTCCTGGGCTAACAACGCCTGAGAGAAGGCCTTCCCCTGTGGAGCTCTGAAGTGGTCCCACTGCTCCCAGTCACACATGTCCCAGAGAACAATCTCCTGGGTTTTACACACCAACAGAATACTACTCTCTTCTGATAGGTCTGTATTGATGAACTCAAAATGGCTGTCTCCACTACAACACTCTTTTAGGAGTTTGGGATCTGTTTTGGTGGCTACGCCCCATAACAATATGTGCCCTGTGCTGTCCACACACGCCATCTCCCTCTCATCCTCACTGAGTATCACAGAGATAACTGATGACTCTGCTGGACTGGAACAGATAGCAGTGAGAGTGCCTGTAGATGTGTCAAATATAGACACTGTGCCTTTCTCCTGGCCACAGTACACAAACTGACCACTAGAGGGAAAAGACACAGTCCTCACAGTGTTCTGGCACTGCAAACGGGTGAGGAGGCGGCTGGTGGAAACTTCAGAAAGACTCACGTAGCTCAGACCTTTCCACCACACACACATCCTGTCATCACACATGAGAAACCCTTCAACTATGGTACTGGAGTGTTGGTCTGAGTTGGACTCCTGTCTTTCTAGACTCAGTACATCCTGAAAACACGTTGTCCCACTCACATCCCACAGGAGCTGTGTGTTGCACTGAGTTGAGAGGAGGATGAACATCCCACTACTCCGGACACTTACAAACCTCAGCGCAGGTTCACAGCTCAGTTTCAGTTCCTCTGCCTCCCTACCCCTCCACACCAAAGCAGACCCATCACCCTGTATGACAACCACAGTCCCAGACACTGTCCCCGCTGCATCTGTAACAGGACACTGTCTGGCCTCTGGGAAAAAACCCTGTGTGGAGGGTACAGTAGAGGGGGCAGGACTGAGCACCACTCCTAACCCACTTCCCCTCTTCTTGATCCCCTGTGTCACCTCCTCAGCATAGCCTTCCAGCTCAGGACAGAGCCCCAGGAAAGGATGCAGCCTGACCTTCATCACCATGGACAGCTCCATAGGGGAGTTCCAGAGGAGACAGGCTGAGTCCCTCAGAATGCCCGCCAGAAGAGCTCTCTCCCTGGGGAAGATGAGCTGGGACGCCCCCTCCCTTTCCCAATCCTCCAGCAGGGTTACCAGATCCCCTAGAAGCCCCGCCCTCAGCATGGCCTGATGGAACTCCAGTGACATCATCAGACCTCGCTCTAGTTCCTCCATCCTGCCGCTCTCCTTCAGGTGATAGGGCAGTTCCAGAAGCTTGCGCAGATTGACTCGCACATGCTCAGAAGAGGGGGAGGATGAGGAGGGTTTAGAGTTAAACACATAGGGTTGACCAAGAGGTTGCCTATCAATGTATTTTTTCATTCGGGCAGTGTCAGGGACAACCCCAGGCTGGTTGAGTCCTGTGTTCTGTCTGATGACCAGTGGTTTGGCTCTACCGTAGGCCCAGCGACCATTAAAATAGTCGGCCATCGCTGTGTGCATCTCCTCCCTCATCTCCCAGGAACTCAGGTACCTCTCACACACCACCAACCCAAAATGTCTACTGACCCAGAATAGAACATGAGACCCTGCAACACTCCTCTTCATCAGAAACCCCTTTAGATCCAACAACAGCCTCTCCACTTCCACCTCAGGTACCCTAACCTTGGAGGGAGGGGGCTCACTGGCCGAGACGTACCCAGCCAGCACCTCGTCATCACTGGACAGGAGGTCAGAGAGCTCAGCCTCTGTGAGTCCGGTCCTGGAGAGGGTCAGGTAACTCAGGGCTCGGGACACCAGAACCAACCCATGTTTCTCCTCTAGGTGAACCAGAAACACTGTGATGCTGGAGTGGACACCCACAGGAAGGGTCTCATCAGTCACCTCTGATGCTGAGAGAGAGAGGACAGAGAGAGAGAGAGAAATGAGCTCCAGATATATAGAGATAGATGTGTTTATACTGTATTTTTGATGTGTACCTGAGGTCCACAGCGAGGCGTGTCTGTGCAGGAGGCGAGCGTACAGGGGCAGAGGGCAAGAGATCAGGGCCATGTTCATGACCCCCTGCTGTCCTGACGTCACTCTCCTTCCTGACCCCTCCAGGAGGGCCGCCAACATCCTCACACACCCCCTCCCCTCCACCGGCCCCAGCTCCACACTCACACAGCACCCTGAGACACCAAACACTGCAGAGGAGGATTGTGGGAAATGGAGTTCAAGGGTGTGGAGGGTATTGGTTCGGGTGGGGGAGATGGAGAAGATGAGTTTGATGTTGGGAGGGAGGGGGGAAGGGAGACACTTGATGGTTTGGGGTCCGGAGACGGTCAAAGATTGGTCTAGGCCGTCAAGGATGAGGACCAGGGGCTGTTTAGGGGAGGGGCAGATGGAGAGAAGGGAGGAAAGGTTATGTCTGAGCTGGGGGAGGGTAGGGTTAGGATCTCTGCTACTGGGCTCAGGGTTATGGTTGTATCTGTGGGCTATCTGGTGGCACAGGCTGGAGAGAAGGTGTCTAGGTGAGAGATTGACTGACAGACAGGTGAACTGGATAATCACCACGGGCTCCATGTCGCTCAGCCATGACCTCACCTGCAGAAGAGAGGAGAGAGAAACAGTCCCAGTCATTTAGGATGGACCCTACAGGTCTCTTCTAAAGCAAGATATTATTAGATATTATAATGTATGTTGTCTGGATATTCAGTCAGTAATGTAGCTAGTAATGTACAGGTAGTTTCTTCTTCAAATCACTTCTATAAGATTCTGTATGTCCTGAGTTACTGCTCCATCTACCTGCTGTGCACAATGTGCCAGCAGCACAGTTTTCCCTGTGCACGGCCCTCCTACCACCACTAGTGGGTGTCGTGTGTCCCTCTGCTCCAGGTAAGACCTGACTTCCTCTTCCTCTGGCCGATGGTTGTCATAGAGACGGGAATAGAGAGAACACAGCTCCTCCTGCTCAGCCTGCTCTCTGGTTAACGCATCATCAGAATGAGCTGACGATACTGACTCGCCCATTCCCATGGTGACAGAGCTGTCAATCAGAGCCAGGAGGTCAGAGTAGAGCTGCTGGCAGAGACCCTCCGCATAGCTCCTCCTCCTGGCGGGGGTGTAACCATGACGAGGGTCGCATTCCGAAGTTGTGGTGTACACCAGGAGCTGACAGGAAGTCACCAGGCTGGGCAGGAAGTGGTCACAGAGCTGGGACAGGAGGCTGTCATCGGACAGAGCCTGTGGTAGATGGGGGATGACGTTACTCCTTAACTAATACCACTGATACAAGGTCAGATATTTGTCATCCCCAGGTAGAGGTTGGGGGGAGGGTAATCAGATTCTAGATCAGTTATTAAGCGAAACATCTACCTTGAGTGGAGGATAGGGGTGTAGGAGCGGCTCTTTAGGGGGTTGGTCTGCCCCCTCCCTCTGGCCACGACCATTGGAGATCTTGTTGACATAGACCAGGCAGCGTTTGATGTCACGTCTAGGACAATTCTCCAGTGCGAATCGCAGGTCTGTGTCGAGAGCTGGAGAGATAGAGAGTTTTCAAAGGTACACCTTATGAAAGAGTATATCACATAGTAATCTGTTGGACAACTTAAATGGCTGGAGAGATGTGTGAAGAATGTACAGTTTACTATAGATAAGCTGAAATCCTACTAGAGTGATGGAGCTATTTAAAATGTCAGAGAGGTGAATATAAGTACAGTTTGTAATTCTTTCAGTAGATGTTGCTCAACTCCCACCAATTCCTTTGCTTTACGCCTAAAGAGAGAGATGGGCGGCTGAGGTCACCTGTTCTCTCTTGAACACAGCACCTCGATGAAGGGAACATTGAGTCATTTCACACCTTCACACCTTTCTTCAGACAGATGTGCAAATCTAGATTTATAGAACGATACTGGGGTATCTGTTACTATGGGGACAGAGAGATAGCAACAGCGTTTTAGGTTGCTTTTGGGGGCTGAGTGTGAGTTTATGTGGCTCATTTTCTGTATGTAAAGAACTGAACCACGACCTTAAACTGTCTGGCCTACCTGGACAGGTGATACACTCTATGTAGTTTTCATTCAGTCACTTGTCATTGGTCGAGGACTGAAGAGGAAGTCACATGGTAATCTCTACCTAAAGGGGCTATAGAGACACATTACTATTACACACACTGACCACAGACAGAGGTCATGGCTGTGGACAAACAGACTGGACTTCTGGTGGAGCTACTGATCATTGGCACTGCTCTTCTCCTGATTGGTTGGCTACTGTGTGTTATGAGGAGTCAGAGGCTCAGAATGTTATTTCAAATACTGAATTACATATGAGTTGTGTGCTGTATTTTGTTGGTGCCCAAAAGTTATTTTTATTCTGTTGATCAAGGTGTTGGTGGAGATTCGCTCTCTCTACTCCATAGTGGGAGATGATGTCATTCTGCAATGTGCCAATCAGGTTCATCCATAAACCGCCTCCAATGTTGTTTTAGAGAATTTGGCAGTACGTCCAACCGGCCTCACAACCGCAGACCACGTGTAACCATGCCAACCCAGGACCTCCACATCTTCTTCACCTGCGGGAACAGCCACCCGGACAGCTGATGAAACTGTGGGTTTGTACACTCGAAGAATTTCTGTAAACAGTCATAAACCGTCTCAGGGAAGCTCATCTGCGTGCTCGTCGTCCTTCAACTGACTGCAGTTCGACGTCGTAACCGACTTCAGTGGACAAATGCTCACCTTCGATGTCCACTGGCACGCTGGAGAAGTGTGCTCTTCATGGATGAATCCCAGTTTCAGCTGTACCGGGCAGATGGCAGACGTATGGCGTGGTGTGGGCGAGCGGTTTGCTGATGTCAACGTTTTTAACATTGTAAATAAGAATTTGTTCTGACTTGCCTAGTTCAAAAAGGTTAAATAAAAAAAGATTTAAAAAACAGTGCCCCTGGTGGCAGTGTGTTTATGGTCTGGGCAGGCATAAGCTACTGACAACTAACACAATTGCATTTTATCGATGGCAATTTAAATGCAGAGAGATACCATGATGAGATCCAGAGGTCCATTGTCGTGTCATTCATCTGCCGCCATCACCTCGTGTTTCAGCATGATAATGCACAGCCCCATGTCACAAGGATCTGTATATAATTCCTGGAATCTGAAAATGTCCCAGTTCTTCCATGGCCTCCATACTCACCAGACATGTCACCCATTGTGCATGTTTGGGATGCTCTGTATTGACGTGTACGACAGCATGTTCCAGTTCTCGCCAATATCCAGCAACACACAGCCATTGAAGAGGAGTGGGACAACATTCCACAGGCCATAATCAACAGCCTGATCAACTCTGTGAAGGAGATGTGTCCCACTGCATAAAGTAAATGGTCACACCAGATACTGACTGGTTTTCTGATCTGTGCACCTACCTTTTTATTAAAGGTATCTGTGACCAACAGATGCATATCTGTATTCCCAGTCATGTGAAATTAGGGCCTAATGAATTTATTTCAATTAACTGATTTCCTTATATGAACTGTAAATCTTTGAAATTATTGTATGTTGCGTTCATATTTTTGTTCAGTGTAGTTAAAGAATAAATACAAACTAGAAAATAGTATTTTGCTATTTAAGCCTCCCTTTGAAACATTCTCTTGTGCTTTTGACAGCGTGCAGATCGTTCTTTATCACCAGCCCAACATCATCTCGCTAACACACCTCACTCACCTGACCTGTAGTAGCCTAGGCTTGTTAGGAGACCCTCCTGAACACACTGACTCACAGCAGCCTGCAAGACCTTCCTCATCTCCTCCTCCTCTTCAACAACCATTTCTCCTGTCTTTTCATCTGTCTGAGAAAAAGATCATCATGACCTGTGCTGCACTGTGTGTGTGTGTGTGTGTGTGTGTGTGTGTGTGTGTGTGTGTGAATGTGTGTCTACCTGGTGATTTCTCCTCACCTGTTTGTCGGGGTGCAGCTGTGTGTGTGTGTGTGTGTGTGTGTGTGTGTCTGTCTGGTGATTTCTCCTCACCTGTTTCTCGGGGTGCAGCTGTGTGTGAATGTGTGTCTGTCGTTGCAGACAGAAGGACGGGGGTATTGTATTCTCGTCTCTCAGGTATGCCTTCTCTAGAGCGCGGGTACTGATGCCCGCTCGCTGGCACACCTGGAGCAGCATGTGGAACTCTGCCACCTCCACCTGGGCAGGTAAACACACAGCACCATACTGTGCCCCCACAAGAGCCTGCAGCGCCACCCACAGGACACACAGAGAAGTACAGGAGTTACTACATGTACTAAGTAGGGTGTAGGGGTTGATTTGGGACGTTGATGTGGTGCCTTACCACTAGGTAGGGTCCGTCAGAGCTTTCTCTACACGCCTGTAGTAGCTTTTGTCTAGTCTGTTGGTCTGGCCCGGTTCTGGGATCACTTGCCTCATAAGGGTCTATCACCTACATACACATGACAGAAAATCCTATTGAATTAGACCTTTAATAGCTTCCTTAGTTCACAGCAAAAGCTGGGCCTAGTATTGTCACCTGAGTCAGCTTAAGTGTGTGTGGGTCTACTTAACTACAATATTCTGGAGAGAGATGATTTACTACCAAACATATAGTACGATGTATTATCGTTCACACAGCTATAAAAATACATTTACAAAACATCTAGTCCATCTGAATATGGGTTTTGTTCAACAAGCTCATAACTCCTGCTGCCCAACAGAGATAATAACTTCACAAACACATAATATTGCCTGAAGGTAAACTCACACTCAACACACACACAGTCACTCAGCACCTGTTCATACTCAACAATAACACTCCCCTCCCCTGCTCTCTCTTCATGGCACCATTGTGAGAACATCCTCTATCCCCTACCAATCAACAGTAGAATGCGTGGTGTTGAACTGCTCCTAAAGACCGGCTTCTGTAGAGGCCTTGATCTCACGCTCCTCGTCTCTCCACCATGAGGGGTACTGAATAGTTCACCAACTGCCATGATACAGGACCAGCTAAATAACACCTGCCTACAGTATGACCAGCTAAATAAGACCTGCCTACAGTATGACCAGCTAAATAAGACCTGCCTACAGTATGACCAGCTAAATAAGACCTGCCTACAGTATGACCAGCTAAATAAGACCTGCCTACAGTATGACCAGCTAAATAAGACCTGCCTACAGTATGACCAGCTAAATAAGACCTGCCTACAGTATGATACAGGACCAGCTAAATAAGACCTGCCTACAGTATGACCAGCTAAATAAGACCTGCCTACAGTATGATACAGGATCAGCTAAATAAGACCTGTCTACAGTATGATACAGGACCAGCTAAATAAGACCTGCCTACAGTATGACCAGCTAAATAAGACCTGCCTACATACAGTATGATACAGGACCAGCTAAATAAGACCTGCCTACAGTATGATACAGGACCAGCTAAATAAGACCCTAAATTAGACCTGCCTACAGTATGACCAGCTAAATAAGACCTGCCTACAGTATGATACAGGACCAGCTAAATAAGACCTGCCCACAGTATGATACAGAACCAGCTAAATAAGACCTGTCTACAGTATGATACAGGACCAGCTAAATAAGACCTTCCTACAATATGATACAGGACCAGCTAAATAAGACCTGCCTACAGTATGATACAGGACCAGCTAAATAAGACCTTCCTACAGTATGACCAGCTAAATAAGACCTGCCTACAGTATGATACAGGACCAGCTAAATAAGACCTGCCTACAGTATGATACAGGACCAGCTAAATAAGACCTGCCTACAATATGATACAGGACCAGCTAAATAAGACCTGCCTACAGTATGATACAGGGCCAGCTAAATAAGACCTGCCTACAGTATGATACAGGACCAGCTAAATAAGACCTGCCTACAGTATGATACAGGACCAGCTAAATAAGACCTGCCTACAGTATGACCAGCTCAATAAGACCTGCCTACAATATGACCAGCTAAATAGACCTGCCTACAGTATGACCAGCTAAATAAGACCTGCCTACAGTATGATACAGGACCAGCTAAATAAGACCTGCCTACAGTATGATACAGGACCAGCTAAATAAGACCTGCCTACAGTATGACCAGCTAAATAAGACCTGCCTACAGTATGATACAGGACCAGCTAAATAAGACCTGCCTACAGTATGATACAGGACCAGCTAAATAAGACCTGCCTACAGTATGACCAGCTAAATAAGACCTGCCTACAGTATGATACAGGATCAGCTAAATAAGACCTGTCTACAGTATGATACAGGACCAGCTAAATAAGACCTGCCTACAGTATGACCAGCTAAATAAGACCTGCCTACATACAGTATGATACAGGACCAGCTAAATAAGACCTGCCTACAGTATGATACAGGACCAGCTAAATAAGACCCTAAATTAGACCTGCCTACAGTATGACCAGCTAAATAAGACCTGCCTACAGTATGATACAGGACCAGCTAAATAAGACCTGCCCACAGTATGATACAGAACCAGCTAAATAAGACCTGTCTACAGTATGATACAGGACCAGCTAAATAAGACCTTCCTACAATATGATACAGGACCAGCTAAATAAGACCTGCCTACAGTATGATACAGGACCAGCTAAATAAGACCTTCCTACAGTATGACCAGCTAAATAAGACCTGCCTACAGTATGATACAGGACCAGCTAAATAAGACCTGCCTACAGTATGATACAGGACCAGCTAAATAAGACCTGCCTACAATATGATACAGGACCAGCTAAATACGACCTGCCTACAGTATGATACAGGACCAGCTAAATAAGACCTGCCTACAGTATGATACAGGACCAGCTAAATAAGACCTGCCTACAGTATGATACAGGACCAGCTAAATAAGACCTGCCTACAGTATGACCAGCTCAATAAGACCTGCCTACAATATGACCAGCTAAATAGACCTGCCTACAGTATGACCAGCTAAATAAGACCTGCCTACAGTATGATACAGGACCAGCTAAATAAGACCTGCCTACAGTATGATACAGGACCAGCTAAATAAGACCTGCCTACAGTATGACCAGCTAAATAAGACCTGCCTACAGTATGATACAGGACCAGCTAAATAAGACCTGCCTACAGTATGATACAGGACCAGCTAAATAAGACCTGCCTACAGTATGACCAGCTAAATAAGACCTGCCTACAGTATGATACAGGACCAGCTAAATAAGACCTGCCTACAGTATGACCAGCTAAATAAGACCTGCCTACAGTATGATACAGGACCAGCTAAATAAGACCTGCCTACAGTATGACCAGCTAAATAAGACCTGCCTACAGTATGATACAGGACCAGCTAAATAAGACCTGCCTACAGTATGATACAGGACCAGCTAAATAAGACCTGCCTACAGTATGACCAGCTAAATAAGACCTGCCTACAGTATGATACAGGACCAGCTAAATAAGACCTGCCTACAGTATGATACAGGACCAGCTAAATAAGACCTGCCTACAGTATGATCAGCTAAATAAGACCTGCTTACAGTATGATACAGGACCAGCTAAATAAGACCTGCCTACAGTATGATCAGCTAAATAAGACCTGCCTACAGTATGACCAGCTAAATAAGACCTGCCTACAGTATGATACAGGACCAGCTAAATAAGACCTGCCTACAGTATGATACAGGACCAGCTAAATAAGACCTGCCTACAGTATGACCAGCTAATAAGACCTGCCTACAGTATGATACAGGACCAGCTAAATAAGACCTGCCTACAGTATGATATCCATTCCAACATCAAAACAGAGGTGACCTCTCACCTTGAACTCCAATCCGTGTGTGTGTCTGCAGTGCTCCCTCAGCCTGGGAAACACACTTTCTCTCAGAGCCCTGCGTTCCACAACAGAGTCTAGACCGCACACAGTGGTTATACACCCATTCCTTCTCCAATCAGTATCATACAGCACACAGTGGTTATACACCCATTCCTTCTCCAATCAGTATCATACAGCACACAGTGGTTATACACCCATTCCTTCTCCAATCAGTATCATACAGCACACAGTGGTTATACACCCAATCAGTATCATACAGCACACAGTGGTTATACACCCATTCCTTCTCCAATCAGTATCATACAGCACACAGTGGTTATACACCCAATCAGTATCATACAGCACACAGTGGTTATACACCCAATCAGTATCATACAGCACACAGTGGTTATACACCCATTCCTTCTCCAATCAGTATCATACAGCACACACACAGTCAGACCTGCTGTACCTTCTGGATTAGAACACAGGTAAACCTTGATACAGGACTTGCATGATGCTGTTCGGGAGTCGTCCATGTGTCTGTCAGAGGCAACAAAAATATATAAACTGAAAATAGCATCCACACGGGACAAAAAAAATGATATATGGAAATTATTTAGTAGGACCAAAGTACCAAACTAGCACAGGCTAGTGAGTCCTGCCTAAACGATTCTCCCTCCCCCCCCCCACGCCCAGTCTCTCCTCCCCCTCGCTGTTCCCGTCAGGAAACTGCCTTCTGATGCTGTTCTGGATAATGAACACATCCTCTCTCAGATTCACACACTAGACAGATTTTGTATCTTATAAGTCTACTGTGAATAACAAAAACGGCAATAAAATTATTTTTCCAATCCGTTTTATTATTTAACATTTGTACACAATAAATACAAACTTTTTTTTTTACAGCCAATAATAATGCAGAAATAATTTTGCACCTGTTCTCAATGTTGTCACCATGGCAACAGACAGAAGAGAGGCCTGTTGTTCAACTACACTGATTTAGCAGCTCGGAAACATCTCCAAATCAAAACAAAATCAAATAGATATATAAAAATGCTAAAATAAAGTAAAACTACAGGACTGTTGTATAGAGGAAGATTACAGAGTTATATTCAGAGATGAACCATAAGAACAGACATATTGTAATAAAGTGTTGGCTTGATCAGTGGGTGAGAACAGCTTTCTGACAAGATGGAGGACGTTGATGTTAACCATAAACTTCAAAACAAGTTTGATAAACGTTCTAAAGATGTAAGAGAGATCAAGGAGAGGGCGTGGTTTAGAGCAGACCAAACTAGCCAAGCAAAGATAGGATCATATCCTTCCTCCTCTCGTAGTATAATCACTCTCAAAGCTCATACACCACCTAAAACTAACAAATACACATTCTCACTACAATCATTCAATATTCCTTAGAAAGGTTTCATAATTCAAATCAAATATATGTATATATATATATATATATTTTATAACACCTCACCCTACAAGATCAAATGGTTTCCTGTCTTCTGTAGAACACGATGCTGGGTCAAAGGTTAGGGGTCAGAGGTTAGGGGTCAGAGGATAGGGGTGAAATGTTAGGGGTCAGAGGATAGGGGTGAAATGTTAGGGGTCAGAGGTTAGGGGTCAGAGGATAGGGGTCAGAGGTTAGGGGTCAAAGGATAGGGGTCAGAGGATAGGGATCAAATGTTAGGGGTCAGAGGTTAGGGGTCAAAGGATAGGGGTCAGAGGTTAGGGGTCAGAGGTTAGGGGTCAGAGGATAGGGGTCAGAGGTTAGGGGTCAGAGGTTAGGGGTCAGAGGATAGGGGTCAGAGGTTAGGGGTCAGAGGTTAGGAAGGTGCAGCCAGAATGAGACAGCAACACTGAAAAACAACAGAAATACAAACAAGAGAATAAAACCAATCGAAGGGAATAAAGTGCTATGATTTCTCCCCAGGTTGGGTTTAGGAAGGCTTGCTTGAAGGGGCTGGTAATGGATATTGACCTACGGTAAGGTACATCCTCACAGGGTGTTGAATCTTCTATACGATAGGGCACATCACCGTAAAATAAACGATCATTGTGGCAGGTTTGAAATGTGCAAGCCAATCGCTGTGTGAAATGTTAGGACCTAATTTATCAAACTGAAGTGCTTTCCAAATCTACACAACATCATATGTCAAAGTTCAAGGGTCAAACTGAAAGGTTACAAGTGAGACCAGACCCTTTCCCACATCTACCTCTTCCTCCTCAGTAACTACAGGGGCTCAGTAGAGAGGTGATCAATATACCATTAATTGCTTAGTGGGTAGGACGCGGAATCAAAATCCAACCAACAAAAAATGGTGATTGAAACAACGTAAACTTCCTGGTTTCAATAATAAAAACATGGCTACAGTCTTAAAACAGGAATGCACAAAAAGGTGGCAGAAAGCATCTCCTTTGGTTCTGTTGTCCTCTGTGGTGCAGCTCCTCTGGTTCTGTTGTCCTCTGTGGTGCAGCTCCTCTGGTTCTGTTGTCCTCTGTGGTGCAGCTCCTCTGGTCATGTTGTCCTCTGGACATGTTGTCCTCTGTGGTGCAGCTCCTCTGGTCATGTTGTCCTCTATGGTGCAGCTCCTCTGGTCATGTTGTCCTCTATGGTGCAGCTCCTCTGGTCATGTTGTCCTCTGGACATGTTGTCCTGTTGTCCTCTGTGGTGCAGCTCCTCTGGTCATGTTGTCCTCTGTGGTGCAGCTCCTCTGGTCATGTTGTCCTCTGGACATGTTGTCCTCTGGACATGTTGTCCTCTGTGGTGATGTTGTTTTCTGCACCCTTCTTTTCGGGTGGACCTCTGGGTTCGTTCATTCAGTTGTTTAAATACAGTCTCTCTCCACTCAACACCCCACTCACTCAGACTCCAGCACAGATACACCAGAGAGAGAGAGATGCCCGGTCCAACACATAACCAGAACAGGGGTCGACTCTGACAGGCCGTCAGAGAAAACAACCGTAAAGCACTAAATGCAAGTATCAGTATCTATGTCTGTATCTATATCTAGTATCAGTATCTATGTCTGTATCTATATCTAGTATCAGTATCTATGTCTGTATCTATATCTAGTATCAGTATCTATGTCTGTATCTATATCTAGTATCAGTATCTATGTCTGTATCTATATCTAGTATCAGTATCTATGTCTGAAGGATAAACAAGAAGCCTGACAGGGGATTCACCCACAGCTGTAAAACACTGACCCCATCTCTTAGAGCACTTCCTATTGACGACTACATATCAATGATATAAACACACGCTGTTCATCAGCGTTGAAGCTGAGGAGACTTATCTGTGTGTGTGTGTGTCGTGTGTGTGTCGTGTGTCTGTGTGAATGGTTACCACTGATCCATACAAACTGCAAATAGACAGAACAGTCTGTCTGAGGAGAGAGAGATGGAGGTGTTAGAACATTCAGGGAGGATCCAGCCCCACCTTTCTCTCTCTCTCTCTCTGTCTCTCTGTCTCTCTGTCTCTCCCTCCATCTCACCATACCCTTTAACTGTATGTACAATGCTATTTCAGGTTGACATACGGATCAACTTCTACTACATATAAAATAGATACTCCAATCAGCGGGTTGGGCTAATATGAAACGTTGCGATGACAACAGTAATGTACTGTACTAATCCACATTAAACACGTATGATACAACTATATATGGCAAGAACAGGGGAAACCCAGCTCACATGGCAGATAAAACTCTCCTCCTCAACATGTCTCCTTTTCATTCTCCTCTTCCTCCCGCTCTTCCTCCTTTCATTCAAAATGGCTGCCAGATGGGAGCAAAGTTAAGGCAACAGACAGTCTGACACAGAGGGAGAGGAGGGGTGAGCAGGGAGGGGCTGCTACTCCTTGTTGCTAGGAGACAGAATCATCTTCCTTCCCTTGTTTCTTCCAAGTGGAGGGAGGTAGGGGGGAGAGAAGGGGGGAGTTCTATTGTTCAAAGGTTAGAGGTAAAGCCCAGTTCAAAGTTCAGTCCCTCAGGTCTGCAGGGCAGCGCTGTGCTGTCTGTCTGTCTGTCCTGCTGCACGTCACACCAGTGTGATCTCCACCTCCTCAGTCTTCTCTGCTTTTTTGCGAGGTTTCTGCTTGGGGGGCGGGGGGGCTGCACGGACCTATGGGGCGGGAGAGAGGGGGGGGTATTAAACACATATCTGATCTACATGCCTTTAAATCCACACTGCTTCTCCCAATACTGGCCTTGATCTACACCTGCTGAAAAGTTGAGCATTTGGGGTGGCTTACAGGTCGTAGTTTGCTAGGGCCTCCGTCGGGAGTGAACCGCGGGGGCTGGGGAAACTCTGGAGACACTGGACTCAGAGCTGAACTATGATCTGATGAGAGAGATAAAGAGAAAGGGACAGAGACAAAGAGAAAGGGACAGAGACAGAGAGAAAGGGACAGAGAGACAGAAAGAGAGAGAGAGAGAGAGAGAGAGAGAGAGAGAGAAAGAGAGTGCATGAGAGAGAGAAAGAGAGTGTGAGAGAGAGACAGAACGAGAGAGAGAGAGTGAGACAGATAAAGATAGACAGAGAGAGAGAAAGGGACAGAGAGAGAGAAAGAGAGAGAGAGAGAGAGAGAGAGAGAGAGAGTGAGAGTGTGAGAGAGAGACAGAACGAGAGAGAGAGAGTGAGACAGATAAAGACAGACAGAGAGAGAGTGATGTACTCTTTTTACAGTCTTACCGATTGTATGTAATTGTCATGTTACTCTTTCTTACATGTGTAAAAACAAAACCCAGCATTGGTCGCTCTCTTACTGTGAGTGGGTCCCTTGTGCGTTGAGGGAGGCGGCTTGTGTTCCCCGTTGACAGAGGGTGATCGAGGGAGGGGCGGAGGGGTGGGGGTGTCTGGGGTGGCATAGGGGCTGCACGGGGGCTGGTCATACAGAGGGAGGGGTGGCAGGGAGGAGGGCAGCCTCGAAGATGGAGAGATCTGGAAGGGGGAGGAAAGATACAAAGATGGAGAGAGGGAGACAAACAGAAAGAGAGGGAAAATGAAGGGTTAGAGGACAATGTCAATCATCTTTCACAGATTGTGCATATCGAGACTTATTCATAACCATTGAAAACACAGTCTCCATATCATTGTTCTCCAGGCCGACAGGCAGGAAGTGAGCAGGGCAACGGACCCAAACCAAGATAACAGAGCTGTTATTCTCAGAGGACTGGAGTAGCTCTAATCACACTGTTATCTAGAGTAAACAACTCCTGTTAAACTCCAGGAAGGATATGACCACTCCTAAACCAATCACAGAACTAGACATAACAGCCAAACAGACACATTAATGGACGCCATGTTTCATCATGGACCCAGATACACTACATGACCAACAGTATGTGGACACCTGCTCGTCGAACATCTCATTCCTAAATCATGGGCATTAATATGGAGTTGGTCTCCCCTTTTGCTGCTATAACAGCCTCCACTCTTCTGGGAGGGTTTTCCACTAGATGTTGAAATATTGCTGCGGGGACAAGAGCATTAGTGAGGTTGGGCACTGATGTTGGGTGATTATGCCTGACTCGCAATCAGCGTTCCAATTCCTCCCAAAGGTGTTCGATGGGGTTGAGGTCAGGACTCTGTGCAGGCCAGTCAAGTTCTTCCACACCGATCTCAACAAACTATTTCCTTATGGACCTCGTTTTGTGCACGGGGGCATTGTCATGCTGAAACAGGAAAGGGCCTTCCCTAAACTGTTGCCACAAAGTTGGAAGCACAAAATCGTCTAGAATGTCATTGTATGCTGTAGCGTTAAGATTTCCCTTCACTGGAACTAAGGGGCCCGAACCATGAAAAACAGCCCTAGAATATTAGTCCTCCTCCACCAAACTTTACAGTTGGCACAATGCATTGGGGCAGGTAGCGTTCTCCTGGCATCCGCCAAACCCAGATTTGTCCGTCGCATTGCCAGATGGTGATTCATCACTCCAGAGAATGCGTTTCCACTGCTTCAGAGTCCAATGGTGACGAGCTTTAAAACCACTCCAATGCTTGTCATTGCACATGAAGACCTTAGGCTTGTGTGCGGCTGCTCGGCCATGGAAACCCATTTAGTGAAACTCCCGACAAACAGTTCTTGTGCTGACGTTGCTTCCAGAGGCAGTTTGGAACTGGGTAGTGAGTGTTGCAACCGAGGACAGGCGATTTTTACGCGCTACACACTTCAGCACTCGGCGGTCCCGTTCTGGGAGCTTGTGTGGCCTACCACTTTGAGGATGAACCGTTGTTGCTCTTAGACATTTCCACTTCACAATAACAGCACTTAAAGATGACCCGGGCAGCTCTAGCAGGGCAGAAATTTGATGAACTGACTTGTTGGAAAGGTGGCATCCTATGACTGTGCCATGTTGAAAGTCACAGTGCTCTTCAGTAAGGTCATTCTACTGCCAATGTTTGTCTATGGAGATTGCATGGCTGTGTGCTCGATTTTATACACCTGTCAGCAACGGGTGAGGCTGAAATAGCCGAATCAACTAATTTGAAGGGATGTCCACATACTTATGTAAATATAGTGTATGTACAAAACCCTTGAATGAGTAGGTGTTTCCAAACTTTTGACTGGTACTGTAGCTGTGTGTATGCGTGCGTGCATTTGTGTGTGTGTGTGTGTATGTGTTTCTGCTCTCAAGTGTGTGCATGTGTTTACCAGTGTGTGTGCTCCGTTCTCCCCGCTCTCAGTCAGGTCCTCCACCAGTACAGAAGGGAAGACTCCCACTCGTCCGTTAAACTCTCCCTCCCAGAAGCCATCGTCAGTTTGGGTGTCTCTGTTGAGCAGACGGATGACAGCCCCCTCTGGGAAGGACAGTTCCTCATCCGCCTGACCCGCGTAGTCATATAGCGCCCTCACAAAACTCACTGGGGAGAGGGACAGCGGGGGAAGAGGGAGGGAAGGGGGAGGAGGGAGGGAGAGGAGAGGGGGAGAGGGACAGCGGGGGAGGAGGGAGGGAGGGGAACAGCGGGGGAGCACGGAGGACAGAGGGAAGGGGGAGGAGGGAGGGAGGGAGAGGGACAGCGGGGGAGGAGGGAAGGAAGGGGAGGAGGGAGGGAGAGGAGGGAGAGGGACAGCGGGGGAGGAGGGAGGGAGGGGAACAGCGGGGAGCACGGAGGACGGAGGGAAGGGGGAGGAGGGAGGGAGGGAGAGGAGAGGGACAGCGGGGGAGGAGGGAAGGAAGGGGAGGAGGGAGGGAGAGGAGGGAGAGGGACAGCGGGGGAGGAGGGAGGGGGAGGAGGGAGGGAGGGAGAGGAGAGAGGGAGGGGGAGGAGGGAGGGAGAGGAGAGGAGAGAGAGGGGGGGAGGAGGGAGGGAGAGGAGGAGAGGGGGAGGAGGGAAGGAAGGGGAGGAGGGAGGGAAGGGGAGGAGGGAGGGAGGGGGAGGAGGGAGGGAAGGGGAGGAGGGAGGGAGAGGAGAGGAGAGGGGGAGAGGGACAGCGGGGGAGGAGGGAAGGAAGGGGAGGAGGGAGGGAGAGGAGGGAGAGGGACAGCGGGGGAGGAGGGAGGGGGAGGAGGGAGGGAGGGAGAGGAGAGAGGGAGGGGGAGGAGGGAGGGAGAGGAGAGGAGGGAGGGAGAGGAGAGAGGGGGGGTGAGATGAGGATTATCACTTAATTCTGGAACAATAAATGAGGCTTGAACCTATTGAAGTGAGTTAATACACACTGGGTTCTGATCTGTTCCCATCAAAGTTGAAAATGTTTCTATAGTCTTTGAGAGTGTTTTGTTTTTGCCTAGTTTTTGTGAATGTGTGTGTGTGTTCTTACAGCTGGCGTCTCCGTTGATGCTGCCTGTGTGTATCTCTGGCTCGGTGGAGTTGGAGGAGGTGTGTGTAGTGGTGTACATGTGTGTGTGTGTGTGTTCTTACAGCTGGCGTCTCCGTTGATGCTGCCTGTGTGTATCTCTGGCTCGGTGGAGTTGGAGGAGGTGTGTGTAGTGGTGTACATGTGTGTGTGTGTGTGTTCTTACAGCTGGCGTCTCCGTTGATGCTGCCTGTGTGTATCTCTGGCTCGGTGGAGTTGGAGGAGGTGTGTGTAGTGGTGTACATGTGTGTGTGTGTGTGTTCTTACAGCTGGCGTCTCCGTTGATGCTGCCTGTGTGTATCTCTGGCTCGGTGGAGTTGGAGGAGGTGTGTGTAGTGGTGTACATGTGTGTGTGTGTGTGTTCTTACAGCTGGCGTCTCCGTTGATGCTGCCTGTGTGTATCTCTGGCTCGGTGGAGTTGGAGGAGGTGTGTGTAGTGGTGTACATGTGTGTGTGTGTGTTCTTACAGCTGGCGTCTCCGTTGATGCTGCCTGTGTGTATCTCTGGCTCGGTGGAGTTGGAGGAGGTGTGTGTAGTGGTGTACATGTGTGTGTGTGTGTTCTTACAGCTGGCGTCTCCGTTGATGCTGCCTGTGTGTATCTCTGGCTCGGTGGAGTTGGAGGAGGTGTGTGTAGTGGTGTACATGTGTGTGTGTGTGTTCTTACAGCTGGCGTCTCCGTTGATGCTGCCTGTGTGTATCTCTGGCTCGGTGGAGTTGGAGGAGGTGTGTGTAGTGGTGTACATGTGTGTGTGTGTGTTCTTACAGCTGGCGTCTCCGTTGATGCTGCCTGTGTGTATCTCTGGCTCGGTGGAGTTGGAGGAGGTGTGTGTAGTGGTGTACATGTGTGTGTGTGTGTTCTTACAGCT